>NC_067221.1:41376930-41469430 GCF_019924925.1 Ctenopharyngodon idella | reverse complement strand
GGTTCATTCTCGTGTTACGCAGCAAGTTTGAGCTTCAGCAAGAACCAATGAGGTTCGTTCTCGTGTTACGCAGCACGTTTGAGCTTCAACAAGAACCAATGAGGTTCATTCTCGTGTTACGCAGCAAGTTTGAGCTTCAACAAGAACCAATGAGGTTCATTCTCGTGTTACGCAGCACGTTTGAGCTTCAACAAGAACCAATGAGGTTCATTCTCGTGTTACGCAGCACGTTTGAGCTTCAACAAGAACCAATGACATTCATTCTCGTGTTACGCAGCACGTTTGAGCTTCAACAAGAACCAATGAGGTTCGTTCTCGTGTTACGCAGCAAGTTTGAGCTTCAACAAGAACCAATGAGGTCCATTCTCGTGTTACGCAGCACGTTTGAGCTTCAACAAGAACCAATGACATTCATTCTCGTGTTACGCAGCACGTTTGAGCTTCAACAAGAACCAATGAGGTTCGTTCTCGTGTTACGCAGCAAGTTTGAGCTTCAGCAAGAACCAATGAGGTTCATTCTCGTGTTACGCAGCACGTTTGAGCTTCAACAAGAACCAATGAGGTTCATTCTCGTGTTACGCAGCACGTTTGAGCTTCAGCAAGAACCAATGAGGTTCATTCTCGTGTTACGCAGCACCTTTGAGCTTCAACAAGAACCAGTGAGGTTCATTCTCGTGTTACGCAGCACGTTTGAGCTTCAGCAAGAACCAATGAGGTTCATTCTCGTGTTACGCAGCACCTTTGAGCTTCAACAAGAACCAATGAGGTTCGTTCTCGTGTTACGCAGCAAGTTTGAGCTTCAACAAGAACCAATGAGGTTCATTCTCGTGTTACGCAGCACGTTTGAGCTTCAGCAAGAACCAATGAGGTTCATTCTCGTGTTACGCAGCACCTTTGAGCTTCAGCAAGAACCAATGAGGTTCATTCTCGTGTTACGCAGCACGTTTGAGCTTCAACAAGAACCAATGAGGTTCATTCTCGTGTTACGCAGCACGTTTGAGCTTCAGCAAGAACCAATGAGGTTCATTCTCGTGTTACGCAGCACGTTTGAGCTTCAACAAGAACCAGTGAGGTTCATTCTCGTGTTACGCAGCACGTTTGAGCTTCAACAAGAACCAATGAGGTTCATTCTCGTGTTACGCAGCACGTTTGAGCTTCAGCAAGAACCAATGAGGTTCATTCTCGTGTTACGCAGCACCTTTGAGCTTCAACAAGAACCAATGAGGTTCATTCTCGTGTTACGCAGCACGTTTGAGCTTCAGCAAGAACCAATGAGGTTCATTCTCGTGTTACGCAGCACCTTTGAGCTTCAACAAGAACCAGTGAGGTTCATTCTCGTGTTACGCAGCACGTTTGAGCTTCAGCAAGAACCAATGAGGTCATTCTCGTGTTACGCAGCACCTTTGAGCTTCAACCAAGAACCAGTGAGGTTCATTCTCGTGTTACGCAGCACGTTTGAGCTTCAGCAAGAACCAATGAGGTTCATTCTCGTGTTACGCAGCACCTTTGACGTTCAACACGAACCAATGAGGTTGTTCTCGTGTGTACGCAGAAGTTTGAGCTTCCAGCAAGAACCACTGAGGTTCATTCTCGTGTTACGCAGCACGTTTGAGCTTCAACAAGAACCATTGAGGTTCATTCTCGTGTTACGCAGCACGTTTGAGCTTCCAAACAAGAAACCAGTGAGGTTCATTCTCGTGTTACGCAGCACGTTTGAGCTTCCGCAAGAACAAATGAGGTTCATTCTCGTGTTACGCAGCACGTTTGAGCTTCAACAAGAACCAATGAGGTTCATTCTCGTGTTACGCAGCACGTTTGAGCTTCAACAAGAACCAATGAGGTTCGTTCTCGTGTTACGCAGCACGTTTGAGCTTCAACAAGAACCAATGAGGTTCATTCTCGTGTTACGCAGCACGTTTGAGCTTCAACAAGAACCAATGAGGTTCATTCTCGTGTTACGCAGCACCTTTGAGCTTCAACAAGAACCAATGAGGTTCATTCTCGTGTTACGCAGCACGTTTGAGCTTCAGCAAGAACCAATGAGGTTCATTCTCGTGTTACGCAGCACCTTTGAGCTTCAACAAGAACCAATGAGGTTCGTTCTCGTGTTACGCAGCACGTTTGAGCTTCAACAAGAACCAATGAGGTTCATTCTCGTGTTACGCAGCACGTTTGAGCTTCAACAAGAACCAATGAGGTTCATTCTCGTGTTACGCAGCACGTTTGAGCTTCAACAAGAACCAATGAGGTTCGTTCTCGTGTTACGCAGCACGTTTGAGCTTCAACAAGAACCAATGAGGTTCATTCTCGTGTTACGCAGCACGTTTGAGCTTCAACAAGAACCAATGAGGTTCATTCTCGTGTTACGCAGCACGTTTGAGCTTCAACAAGAACCAATGAGGTTCATTCTCGTGTTACGCAGCACGTTTGAGCTTCAACAAGAACCAATGAGGTTCGTTCTCGTGTTACGCAGCACGTTTGAGCTTCAACAAGAACCAATGAGGTTCATTCTCATGTTACACATTGCCGTAGGAAAGAAAAGTCACAAGTGTTTCTCCTTGACAGCAATGATATTAAATGCAGAAGAAAAAAGATATTTTTTCCAGAGAAAATATCTCAGTAATCTCACATGCATCTCCTAAAGAGTTTCAGAAGGAATCTCAGAAATGTCTCAATCTGTGTGCAGATTTGTCATAAAAACACTAAGATCTCAATTTCAACTCAAACAACTCAATTCTTGCAGTACATTTAAAAAAGTCATTATTTCAAAGCAGGTCGTTTCCATTTTATTCTGCTTCTAAGAAGCAGATTTAAATATTTCAGTAAGCATATGAATCCCTACTGAATCATAAATGATATTTTTAGGCGTTTTAACAAGCGTAGTGTGTCGTGTTTATTGAGCCGGTCAGAATAAAGATCACTGGAGTAATTAGTGAAATAACGGCAGGACTAGTGACCCAACAAAAGCTCTTCAGAAGAGAGAATCACGCACTAATCAAAGGTCAGCTGACCTATTGATCTGAGGGGTCAGAGGTCAAGCCTGTTGATGGACTCATTCCAGGAGTATGAGGGATCAGATCGGTCTCTCTCTCTCAAAGTGCATTAAAAATGAATCACTTTGTACAAAATGTCTGAAGCCGTGACTGATTTTTCCTGATATTTCTCTTTCTGTCTTCTAACTTACAGTAAAGAACAGGTAAAGTTGAGCTATCATTTTAATTATTTGTAGGAAACTATTATATGATTAAAACGTTCAAAAGTTTGGGGTCGGTAAGATTTTTTAACGTTTTTGAAAGTTTCTTCTGCTCACCAAGGCTGCATTTATTTGATCAAAAATCTAGTAAAAAGGTGAAATATTATTACAGTTTAAAATGGCTGTTTTCTATGTGAATATATGTTAAAATGTAATTTATTCCTGCGTGATCAATAGATATAGATGAATAGAAAGTTCTAAAGAACAGCATTTATTTGAAATAGAATCTTTTGCAACATTATTAATGTCTTTACTGTCACTTTTGATCAATTTAATTCGTCCTCGCTGAATAAAAGTATTAATTTTTGAACGGCAGCATTCATCAACTACTAAATATCTCCAATTAAACTTGACTGCATTTGTTAAGACCAATAAAGAAGAGGCTTCTGTGTTTTCCTCCAAGTTTTCTTCTTCAGTGAGAAGGAGAGAGAGAGAGACAATAGGCTTGTGTGTCACAGCATTAATTACAGTCTCCATTCAGCCTCGACTGAAGTCATGTATGTTGCCATGGAGATTCATTTGTGTTTGTCTCAATGTATGTGTGTATAGGTGGGCAGATGGATGTGTGTGTGTGTGTGTATGTGTGTGTGTGTGTGTGTGTGTGTGTGTGTGTGTGTGTGTGTGTGTGTGTGTGTGTATGTGTAAGTTTGGCTCTACTTGTAAGGGACCAAATGTCCTCACTTATATACTGAAATATTATGACAACCGACTTGTGAGGACATTTTACTGGTCCTCACTAGTTAAAAAGGCTTTGATTGTCCCAAACATGTTTTGCACATTTCTGTGATGGGTAGATTTAAGGGTAGAAAGTATCATTAACATGATATATGTAATCAGTCAAAGTCTATGCAATGTCGCACTAATATAGTGAAGTTTCCCTCAGTTCCCCTAGAATCATCAGCACCTTTCGCCCTCTAGCGGCGGCTCTGCTTCTGATGATCCGCTCCAGGGTCAAAGCTTCTAACAGTGATGCTCTTGCGCCCTCATGTGGCGAGATTTGTGAATTACTACACCAGAAAAGCTGCACTTGTTCTATTTTTTCCCCCCCACGTCAAGATTAAATGTCACTTTTGATCAATTTAATGCATACTTGCAGAATAAAAGTATTAATTTCTTTAATTTCTTTCCAAAAAATAAATAAATAAAAAATAAACAATTCTTACTGACCCCAAACAATTGAACGGTAGTGTATAATGCTACAAAAGCTTTCTATTTCAGTTTAATGCTGTTCTTTTGAACTTTCTGTTCATCAGATAATCCTGCACACAACTGATTTCAACATTGATAATAATCATAAATGTTTCTTGAGCAGCAAATCAGCATATTAGAATGATTTCTGAAGGATCATGTGACACTGAAGACTGGAGTAATGATGCTGAAAATTCAGCTTTGATCACAGGAATAAATTACAGTTTAAAATATATTCAGTAAAAATATTTCACAATATTACTGTTTTTGCTGTATTTTTGAATAAATGCAGCCTTGGTGAGCAGGAGATCCTTCTCTCAAAAACATTAAAAACATCTTGCCACTACTTTAAAGATTGCATATTGTGGCAGATTAATTTTGAAACACAAATATCCAATGTACAGTCTTGTTAAAACAGATAATAAAAACTGCAGTTTAAATGTTTAATATGCTTTGATGTCATATCAAATAATCATTAAACGGTTAAATTAGCCTATTTTAAATAATGAATTTTATTATTTAGTACTTGCAGTTTATTTACCGCCAATTCTTTATGCTATTTGCAACCTTGAACCCAAGAAATGGTGACCAGTGAGCTACAGCACCTAAAATATTGTACATCCAACAATGAAGTATTTATTCCCAGGGTCTAGGGTTTTAACCATAAAGGTGCTTTTTTACAGTACAGTTGCCTTTTTTGTTATTTATATTTCTGCTTTTACGTTATTGTATATAACAACAGTGTAGCCCAGGAGCACTGTGAGTTGATGAGTGTCCTATAGATGGCGCTATTACTCCACTGATGCTGAGTGAATGACAGGAGGACAGAAATACTTCAACATTGATGTCATTACTGTGTCAGAGCCCTGAATCTTCCCAGAGATCTGAACTAATTACACTCGAGTTAATGAAACCATTTAGCAAATGCCAGTGTTTACGGTTTCCAGGTGTGTGCGCATTTGAGGTAAATCCAGGATTAAAGCTGGTTAATCCTCTTGTGTGTGTGAGATTGTTTAGTTTTAATGAGCAGAATATCCAGTGTCACGGATGTGTCTTTCGTAACTGATTTGAAAGTGTATCCTTATGAATTATGCATGTGTGTTAATGTCGGCATGATTTATCTTCCTCTATTGTGTCGTATATCTGAGTGAAACCGCTTTACGAACAAGAACAAATGTAGGGCGGGGCTTTATTTTGTCCTTGAGGAATTGATTGGATGGTTGTGGTTTGCTATTGGTGGATCTCATGTGAGTGACAGGTGGCCCCGCCCTCGCGCCAGAAAGGCAAGAGGGAGGGGAAGTTATTCTGATCCAAGATTATGAGACATTAATTATATATATAAATATAAAGATGTGCACGGATAAATTATTTATATTAAATACTGCAATATTCCATTAAAAAAAAATAAGAATTGTCCATTTTGATTTTATGTTGACTTTAAAAAATTGTAAAGGTGTGTCTGTTTATGTATTTACAGAATTAAAGTTTCATAAGCTGTTTAGGCCTATTTAGGGTTAACTTTCATGATTATGTGGAAATCAAGAGAAAAACATTCTGAGAAGGCATTTGTCAGGACAGAGAAAATACCAGCAGTATTTTTTGCCTCTGTAGTGCTGTCAAGTTTAATTAAAGTCTGTGACCTCTGAGGTCAAACAAACCTGAAAACAACTCATTATCCTTCAAACCACTCCTGCAACATGTTCATGTGAGTCTGTAAAAAGATAAAAATATCTGAATGTTATTGCATTCGATTGCAATTGCAATCTGAAACACAAACAGACTTTACAAACACAAAACCTCTAGGGTTTGAAATGCTAAAACAGATCTGATGCAACGAAATTCAGCTGAATGCGTCTGTCTCTTTCTCTGTCACTCTTTCTGTGCGGTGAATATTTGCAGTGTTTCCTGGGTAATCTTGTAATTTGCAGTTGAATTGTGAACGCTCTGAATGAGAGAAAACGTGTGTGAAACAGTCAGCTGTTCAAATACACTCGACTCGAAGGGCTTTGAGTTTGTGTAAACCGTCTGAGTCTGAATCAAACATCTGCCCAGAGCCAGTAAAAATCTAGCTAACACAATTTTTATCCAGAACAAAACACATCGGTTTGATGTTCAGGTATACAACAAGGTCTCACTCAATGAACAATATACTTCTACGGCATTTATTAATCTTCACTTACTAATACATTTTTAAAGTCAAAAGTTGTATTTGATTCTGCATGCAATGCATTAACTAATGTTAACAAATGAGACCTTCTTGAAAATTAGGTGACAGTTAATGCATTAACTAACAATGAGCAATACATTTCTTACAGAAATAATTAACAAATTAATCTTTAACATTAGGTAATAAAAATGCAATTATTGCTTTCAGAATTATGATTTCAGTTTCTGCAATATTTTGAACCTGGATGTCAAGAAACTGAAGTTTGTTAAATAGCACATTTTTATGGTAACACTTTACAATATAGTTAACATAGTTAATGCATTAAAGGTGCAATGTGTAAATTTAGCGGTGAGGTCGCGAACTGCAACTAAAGGCGCACACCCCTCCCTTTCGGAGAAGCTACGGTGGCCGTCTGGCCGACACAACAGAAAGATGTCGTCGTCTGAGACAGCAGAGTAGCCTGTGTGAAGCAATGAGGTTTCTTCTTACTTCTAACAAAGAACGGTCTCTGCTAAACCAGACGAATAGGCTACTACTACTACTACTTCTTCGTGCGTATTCAACGTAGTGACGATGCAAGCTGCCTCTAAAAACACGAACGATTTAGAAGAAGAACAACACGCTCTGAAGAGCCGTTTGTCTGTTTAGGGCTGCTGTAGAAACATGCCGGCGCAAAATAGCGACTTGACATGGAAGGGGGACCCACGGTGTATGAGATAGAAATGGCTCATTCTAAGGTAATAAAAACATAACAGTTCATTATGTAACGTCTTTATACCCCACTGAAAACATAGTTATGTATATTATATTGCATTTCTGTCAATATATCCTTACAAATTTTACACATTGCACCTTTAACTAACAGCAAAGAGCAAGGCCAAAGACTATCCACCTTATTCCTGACTAGCCTACTGCGTTTCGAATTATGGGATCCACTTCCGGTTTGGGGAACTTCCATTTAAAAAGACTGAAACGAATCGTTTCAAATCATAAGGTTGCCCTACAAATAAAGCTTATCTGTCAGTTAGACTGAATGAGCTGTCAATTTTTCTTTCATGTTTTATTTTCAGACATCATGAGAATAACTTAACGCTTGGTATTTTAACGTAACGTTTTAATAAGAATATCTATGGCAAGAGCTCTTTCAGTCGCTGCTTTCTATCCTCGTGATTATTTTCTTTTGTCCCTTTGCATACCTCTGTAATAGTATGAAAAATACAACATCTACTGCACATCTGTGGTCTGTACTCCCGATATATTGTTTTCACAGGTAAATACGATTTATTTTCTGTAAAAATGATGGAAATCACTTTGAAATAGTATCACGCAATGCTGAAATTCATGAACAATTTTTATTAAGGCAACGTATATCACATAATACAGATATATCACTATAGTTATATTTAGCCCGTCCGTTATTGCTGTGGAAAGAATTGCGCTTTTTCATGGCCTGTTGAAAGTACCTTGATGCTTTTACACTTTTAAATGTCCTTTTAATGTTCGTTGGTTGAAGGGTGAGTAGAATAATGTCATCTCGTTGTACCCAGTTTTAAAAAACCGTATTATTGCGTTCATAGAGCGAGCCTTTCACTGACTGTTTACAGCTTAATGGAAGTTACACCCATAATTCGCGCAAAGCATCATGGGGCGTAGGAATAAGGTGGATAGAATAACACAAGATGTGTCTCTCGTATTGTTTTGAATGGGAGAAAGTGCAACGCGCAGTATAGCGGAATAAGTCCCGCCTTCTAAATAAGAGCCAATCGCCGATTCGTAAAGTCATCGCGTCACTGCAGCGGCCTTTAGAAGCTCCGGTTCCTATAGAAACAGTCAGACGCGCGCCTCCGAAATGAGGCACAAGAGACGCGCATTTAGGATTGCGCATGTGCATAAGCTTGATCCATCCTGAAAAATACCATTTTTTGTCATGATTCAAGCGTTTAGAAGCAACATTTATGAGACAGTTGTTGTCAGATTTCATTGGTGATTTCAAATATGAAATTTAATCGAAAGCTTGGCGAACAGCTTTGGACAATTTGATGTTTCCCCATTCAAAGTGATAGGAGCTGCACTTGATTGCCCGAGAGGTGTTTCAAAGATGGCCGCCGAGTGAAATGACTTGTCTTAAAGGGACTTTGGCAAGGCATTGTTACAGCATTTATTAATCTTTGTTCATGTTAATTATTAAAAATCCAGCTGTTTATTGTTAGTTCATGTTAACTCAGTTCCATTAATATTAACAGATACAACTTCTGATTTCAATAATGCATTAGTAAATGCTGAAAGTAACATTAACTAAGATTAAAATGCTTTAGAAGTATTTCTCATTGTAAATTCTAATGCAGTCAACTAATGTAAACAAATGGAACCTTATTGGAAAGTGTTACCAAAACCAAGAAATATGGATGACGCACCTTCACCCTCTTTCATTGTAGATAAGTTAAGCCGCCAATGTCCAAATATGGTGCTGACATCTTGGAACCCGAGTCTGCGCAGTAGTTAACTTGAAGTCAAGCCATTGTATCAAGGCCCTGCCCACACTCCCGCAGAATCGGTTAGTACAGTTTACTGTAGAACAACTCATTAATTCGGTGTGAAATAAACTGTTTTGGAAATGTAGAAATTAAAGGTGAAGCTCCAATCTCCTTCAGAAAATCCTGAAAAAAGTCTGTTGGTGCCTCAGTGACTCAGCTGTCAATCATGATGTCAAACCTCCGTTTTTATAGCATCAAATAAATAACTAAACCCAAACTAAGAAACTATATTTGGGAAAAAAACAAAAAAAAAAATTTTGAAGCGTAATTTGATTGTTTAGTTTGTCTAGACTACACGGAGAGGGCGGGGTTTATGACCTATACTGCATCCAGCCTCCTGGGGGCGATCGAGATGTTTTGGCTTCACTTTTGAGGACTCCTGTGGCACACTTGAGCTGAGCTGAGAAGTGTTACTAATATTAATTTCTTTACTTGACTGAAATGCTTTTAATGTATGCTTGGCTTTCTTTATTCTAAAGCTGGCCTTCTCGTCAGTCACACACATTTTCTCTTCATATGTTTGCTTTAGTGAGCAGTGAATATGCTCTGATTACTTTCTCCACACTGAGAATCTCGTCTGTAATCTAACGCTATTGTCCCTGTGACTGTT
Organism: Ctenopharyngodon idella; assembly: GCF_019924925.1. Classification (NCBI taxonomy): domain Eukaryota; kingdom Metazoa; phylum Chordata; class Actinopteri; order Cypriniformes; family Xenocyprididae; genus Ctenopharyngodon; species Ctenopharyngodon idella. The sequence continues at coordinate 41,459,678 of NC_067221.1, read as the reverse complement.
TGCGCTCATATGAGGAGACGGATCGGAGCGCGAGAGGGCAGATGAATCAAACATTTTTGTTAATATCTGAAAAGGATTGAATATGAATGTTTTTCAAATGCAAATGAGACCTTTATGAACGTACACAATGGCACCGTGAAGGATGTGAACATTCTGTTAAGAGCAAAATAATGACACGCATACAGTATGACATTCATTGAGATAAAAACTTAACAGCTATTTCAGGAGACACAAAGCTCTCAGATGTTTCTCCTAACAGTTTAAAAAGCAGAGAAATACAAGCAGAGTGAGTCACTGGTTGTCATCCAGCTGTAAAATGAATGTGAACAGCAGCTCAGATCTGTTTGAGATCTCTGACTTTTGATAGCAGACTTCAGGATCTTGAGCACATTTTGAGATGTGAAACTCTTGAGGAAAACTCATGGGGTTTAAAGCTCACTCCATTTCATCTCAGAAAGATACTAAAGAGATTTTTTTTTCCCTCATGGGATATGCTCAGAAAGAAAATCTACAACATCCATGAAGCAACATGGCCACAAAAGCACAGTTGGTCGTGCAGTTGTGTCTCACGTTCATCTGAATGTCGTTAGAACAGGAATCAAACTGCATTTTAATCAGTCTGGAGCTGGAAAACGCCATCCTGCTGAAACAAATGCCAAATGTTAATGAGATTTTAATTTGGGTGTCATTTGCAGAGAGACTACTGGTGGAAATCTTTGAGAACGGAAACACGGCTGTTTGGAAGGACAAAAGGAGTGAGGTGAACAAAACGGCTCTCAGGATCCTGAACGAAAGTAAAAAAAAGTGGAGCTTTATGTTGTCTTCACATATTTATTGACTAGTTTGTGGTGTTCACCAAGTCAAGCATGACTAGTACTAATATAAAGGTACACTATGTAACTTTTTTTTGTTCAAAATTAACCAAATTTAAATAACAAGTCAATACATCATCAATCCTTCTTCCAAAATGTGCTTTTGTTTTACCCTGATTCACTATGGTAAGTCTGTTATAAGTGTTTTTAATTTAGACTGGGCGGGATGGTTTTGACGGGAAATTGTGTACGCGTCACTCGCCCGTGTGTGTCTCATCATAATAGAGAAAAGTTGCTCTGGTGTAATGAGAAATCGGGAATCGGGTCTCCTTTAGGACCCAGGCGGCAATGCCTGATCAAAAGTTGTTTTCATGATGTCTTGACTAATTATAACCTATTTAACTATTGTATGATGTTTATTACATTAAGTGCACAAACAACATGCTTGAAATATAAAATGAATGCATATGTATTGCATAATAAAACAAACTGGAAACAGATATTGGAAGAATGAGAAATGCTTGATTTCACAACCTATAGCTTCAGTTATAGAACCATGTAATTTAAAAGACATTAATGGTCATTATAATCCATCAGGTGCTAAAAATACTACCCATTAAATGCTTGTTGAACCAATAGGATCACTCAGGGTCCTAAAGGAGACCATATTCCTGGGGGGACTCGATTTCTCACCACACCGGCTACTTTGACACATGTCTGGTGTGGGAGTGGCACAGATTAGTCAAGAAAGGTTGACATGGAGGCGCAAAATCTCCAACCTCTGGGGAATCACCCGTTTTAAACAAACGTTGAACAGAGGAGAGTCTGCTGGCGAAAATAGAACGAGACAGAGCTCGTAATAAAACAAGAATCAACATTAGCCTGGCTTTTCAGAGATGGAGAGACGTGAGGGATTTGAAATGTTGTAAAAGCGACAGAGATGATGGAGTTATTATTACTCAAAAGGTGAGTAAAGTATTTTATTGACATGTAGCTCTCTAACAGAGTTCACTGTAAAGCATTATCTGTTGTGAAGCTCATTTCATTATGGTTGTTGAAGCTGTGCTGGAATTTATTTTCAAGGAAATGCCGTGTCTATTAATGGGTAAAGCTATAGTAATGTCTTCAGCTTGTCAGCTTGAGATCCTTTCCATCTAAACTGGTTATATCTCTTAAGCCTAATAGTGAATGTTTTATGAGCAGTAGGATAATCATATTCATCCACACAGTCACGCAGAGCTGAAACACAACCAAAACAATGTTCTTCCGCAAAATACATGCAGTTTTGATTTTGAACCGTTAGAGGGCCAAAAGTTACATAATGTACCTTTAATGTGATGCATATTTTTCAGTCATGCGTAAATGAAACGGGTAAGAGTTCTGTAATAGTATACCCTAAAAAATGCTGGGTTAAAAACAATGCACAAACCCAACGAATAGGTTGTTTTAACCCAGCGGTTGGGTTAAATCTGCTGGGTAGTTTTTTTCAACTCAACTATTGTTTAAAAATTACTGTATTGCTTGCTAAAAATGAACCTAAAATATGTTGGAAATGAACATTTATTAATAAGTTTAATGAATAGTAATTAAACAACAAACATTTATTAAATTGCTTATTAATAAATGTTCACCTTTTGATTATTACTGTTGCCTCTAGTAATTATGTGTCTGATTTTTAATTTCCAACATACTTTGGGTTCATTTTAAGCCAGACATATAGTCATTTTTAAACAATAGTTGGGTTAAATAAAACTGCCCAGCATGTTGGGCAAACATTTAACCCAACCGCTGGGTTAAAACAACCCAATTGCTGGGTTTGTTCTTTTTTAACCCAACTTGGGTTATTTTTAACCCAGAGTTTTTTAGAGTGTGCTCATAAACTGCCAGGTTTATATCAATAAATTCAATTTCTTTCAATTTCAAACATTTTAACTAACTGAATATTGCTTGTTCCACAGCTAACCATATTTTAACCATGTTTTTACTTTTTAACTAAATAAATGTACACAATTTCACAATTTGAATAAATGCATTTTGAAAATATGCTTTAAATAAAATCAAATAGATACAAATAGTTAATATTTTTTGAGCGCAGAAATCTTGTTTCACATATGCATCACATTAAGTTTGCTTAAACTATGCAATCCAACTGGATGGAAATTTTATATGCAGTTCAAATAAATAAAATATTTTTTGAGTGCTCTATCATTAAGTTCAGTGTGTTCTGCAGTTTGCAGCGAATGTGTGTTCTGTCAGTGTATTTCTGTGCATGCAGGTTTATTGGATCTGCGAGTCCAGTTAACCATTCATCCTAACTAAGAGAAAACCCCTCACATGCTCAGTCAGACTCTGAAGTGCTGCACTGTTTAATATTCCTGTCATGAGCCGCTCTGATGGGGGTCGGTTTCAATTCAAGCTCCCTCACTGGCAGCTGGGCCCCTCGGTCACATGACCTCTCTTCATCTCTGTGGCAATTACCATCATCATCAGCAGCGTAGTTAAAAAGAAATCAGTCCTCTTACCAAACTGGGCCGCAGACATCCGGAGCCGCTTTATGCTGAAATAAACCCACATCTGTTCATTTCAAGTCTTAAAATCCACAATGCATCAATTTTTAAAGCTACAAGGCAAGAAAAAGTAGCTTGATCTGTGTGTGGATTTGCACTCATCTGTACTTTGGAGACAAAATTGTTCTAAGAAGTGAACTAAACCTGACAAAACCACCCTTTGGGAATATCCTCAAAGGTAAAAATGAAGCAGAAATTAAGTTGTTAAAATAAGTTTTCTCTTAGGGGTTTGGGTTTAGGTTAGTCTGTGGTAATGATTATGTTTGGAACACTTTAAAAGAAGCATAAAAGTTGAAAATTAAATTAAAAATGAAACACCATAAAGACGATGGTTTGTTAGCACATGCAATATTCAAACAAGAAAAATCATGTGTATATATATTAGTATTTTCAGTGTTATAACAGTGTTATAAGCTCAGAAACAACTGCTACTATGTACACATATCTTTATAAGTTTTTTTTAAATGTTTTTAAAGGAAATCTCTTCTGCTCACCAAGGCTGCATTTATTTGATCAAAAATACAGTAAAATCAGGTAAAAATGCTAAATATTATTGCAAGTTAAAATACCCATTTTCTATGTGAATATATTGTAAAATGTAATTTATTCCTGTGTTTCAATGCTGAATTTACAGCATCATTACTCCAGGCTTCAGTGTCACATGATCCTTCTGAAATCATTCTAATATGATGATTTGCTGCTCAAGAAACATTTATAAATAATATTAAAAACAGTTGTTCTGCTTCAGCATTCATTTTGAAATAGAAATGTAACATTATAAATGTCTTTAAAGTCACATTACATGACATTTAACATTACATTTAATTGCAATAAACCTCTGAAGGATTTTAGCTTTTTTTGCAATGTCAAAACCGCAGGTAAAACATCTAATTCACCTCGAGCTGCTCTTTTGCAGATATGAAAATCAAACATATGTGTTTCTGAAGAGATCTGCATTGTTCTGTGGAGGCTGTGACAGGTTTATTCCACCATAAATGCATTGAGAATGATATATATATATATATACTGTATATATTTTCACACCAGGTTATTTCCACCAGCCAAGATCTATTCATCTCATCCCATGCAATTTGCCAATGTCAGACAAAAGCCTTTTTCATTCGTTTATTTCTCCACCCATGAAAGATTCAAACGCGCCTGTCCCTTCTCAGGTCCTTCAGACTCGTATTCAACAGATCATTCACATCTGTCTTTATTTTGGTCATTAAATCTGCTGCGGTGGCTCTTTTCATTGGCCAGCCATTATGCAGCAGCGTCAGCAAATGATTCCAGTTTTCCTTTCCGACCACATGAGCCTATAGCCGTCCAGATTGTATTCATCATACAATACTGATATTTTCTCTAAAATGTAAACAAATGTAATTTCCACACAGGGCTGTGTTATTTTATCATTATTTATAATATTATTATTTTTCAATTAGTTTTAGTACTTTATCTTAAACTTACTTATTTCAGTAAGTTCCCAAGGCATTTTTTTAAGGTTAAGTTTTTCATCTAATAATTATATTTGAATCATTTCAGCTTTATTTCAATTACTGAAAACTATTTTTAATAGATTTAGATAACAATAATAGCTGCTCTGAGATATAGCTGTAGCCTGTTATACTCTTACTGGATGACAACTATCGACTCATTTGTGTGTTTTTATTACACTTTTAGGAGAAATGTCTGTGACAGAGACAGTGCTGACAAAGACAATTGGTGTAGAATTTACTTTGAAACAAAAGTAAATTTCACAAATAGTTAACGAAATGGCAAGTAACTATGGAAGATTGATTCCGCCATGAAAAAAAAAAACATAAAAAAGGCAATTGCGACTTTTTTCTTCTTCTCACAATTGTGAGTTATAAGTCAGAATTGCGAGTTATAAAGTCAGAATTGCGTGATATAAAGTCAGAATTTGAGTTATAAAGTCAGAATTGTGTGATATAAAGTCAGAATTTGAGTTATAAAGTCAGAATTGCGAGTTATAAAGTCAGAATTGCGTGATATAAAGTCAGAATTTAAGTTATAAAGTCAGAATTTGAGTTATAAAGTCAGAATTGTGAGTTATAAAGTCAGAATTTGAGTTATAAAGTCAGAATTGCGAGATATAAAGTCAGAATTTGAGTTATAAAGTCAGAATTGCGTGATATAAAGTCAGAATTTAAGTTATAAAGTCAGAATTTGAGTTATAAAGTCAGAATTGTGAGTTATAAAGTCAGAATTGAGTTATAAAGTCAGAATTTGAGTTATAAAGTCAGAATTGCGAGATATAAAGTCAGAATTTGAGTTATAAAGTCAGAATTGCATGGTATAAACAATTCTGAAAAAAAAAGTCAGAATTGCGACTATATTTCGTAATTCTGACTTTATATCATATAATTCTGTCTTTATATCTCGGAACTGCGAGTTTAAATCTCGCAGTTGCGAGAAAAAAGTCAGAATTGTGACATAAAAAGTTGCAATTACCTTTTTTTTTTTTTTTTATTTAGTGTCGGAAACAAGCTTTCATAAGTAGCACATTGAATTAAACATGAAATTTTGAAACAGAAAAACTGAAATATTATTTTCTTGTAAGTGTTAGTGTTGTTATTCTAAACAATGCCTCATTATTGCACAGAAAAAAATGGCTTCATCATCATAATAATAATAATAATCAAAATGAAATATCTTGGGTTTGGGGGGGGGGGTCTGACCCCCCTAATGAAGACTTGATCCCCCCTGAAGGACATCAAAATAAGATGTTGGGGGGTCAAAGAGAGTAGTCTGTCCGTAATATGAAGCGTTACCTATAAATATGAAGATTGTGGCATTGCTTTTACAGTAGATTTGTTCATGTTGCATCATTTTCTAGTCATTTTCTTTCTCACATAGTTTGCTGTGTTGACCATTATAACCAATCACACGTTTCTGTTGAGTTTAGGAATGTTTTGATTCATCACAGCGCAAATGCCGGTGTCATGAGGGTTCCATTCTCCAACTCACGATCCAGTTTAATCCAATCCTATTCCCATATTTTCCCTCATTGCATATACTATTTTTCTTGGAAATCCGTCACATTAATGAAATAAAATGTACTCCAATAATCTTTGTTTTATTTACCTTGAATTTTTTCTTTTTTTTTTTTTTTTACAGTGAAGGACATGAGTATCCAGAACAGCACAATCTTCCTCTAAATTGGTGACTTTTTTGCAAAGAGAAAGGATGAGAATCAAAATGCATGCACACACACACACACACACACACACACACATCCATCTGTCCACCTACACACACACACACACACCTTTCCCCTCGTGCACCTGTCATCTCTCACATACATGCACACACACAAGTGTTAATGCTATCGCCGATGCTTCATTTGCACACAGATGCTCCAGTGCAGCGCGGCCCAGTCGAGGGCCGTTGGCATGGGAACCCTCAGCCTCAGAGAGAATTATGGGTCTGCTTTGACAGAACGCTGTCAGAACCCTCGCCGAGCTCCAGACAGAAACACTTGGCCGCTTAGCGCTCCATACAGCTGCTCTGAACGCATAATTACTGCCTTCCCTCTGACGAGCCAATTAGCACAATGAGCTCTAAAGGCCTTTAGACTCGCTCTGTTTGGCCAAAGAAAGAAGCGCAGCGTTCTTAAGCATAACAGTGTGACAGCTTGATGTCATAGGAAAACCTTTTCTATGGTTCTTTAGAAAAGCAACAACAACAGCCTAGATTTGTGGCGGCGACTTTTACACAGGTGAACACCATTCGCATATTTATCCAAAAAGTTCAAATGTAGTTGAACGTATAAATTAGACTTTAAACAGTTTATAATATCCACCTTATTTTTATTGTGAGCCATTTGTAACTTGAATGTGCAGGTGTCATTCACTTCTAGTTATTTTAGCAGTACAAAATCAGGCTGTTTTGCTGCTTGATATTGCAAACATCTGTTTCTTATGTTATTTAAATGTATTGTCATAATTATAAAGACTGGTTTGTAGCAGTGTTTTTTTAATTGCTTTTCAGGATTAAATAATTTTAGTGCTTCAACTTAAACATATTTCAGTTTATTGCCAAAGCAACATTTCTAATATTTGTTTAGTTTAAGTTTTTCAACTAATATTTGTATTTTATTTTACTTTATTTCAGCTTCATTTTAGTCGACGTGATGCTGGTGAACATATCCACATCGCTATGATTAGATGCTTTCTTAACTGCTGTTTTCTCACCGCTGTCATTTTTGTTGTTTATTTTGTTATTAAGAGGAAGCACGCAGCACATATTTATATATTCATCTAAACATCGCTCTCAGCAGCGTGAGCGGCATCGGTAAGTTCGCTGCAAAGGTATTTCTAACTTTTTACTTCTAAGCGAAGAAGGAAAAAGAACGTCACAGTGAGTATATCAGGGCCTTGAATCACATTCAGTCTCTTGTACGTTACGCGAGCACGAGCAGTTGCTGGCTGCAGTTCACTTAATGGCCACCGGTGTCGCTAATAACAAGGTTTTCTAAATTCTACATATAGCCCCTTTAACACTAATAATCCTGGTTTGTAATGCAAATAGTTTTACCGTTTACTGAACTTTGTTATTCTTCTAGTTATCTACCTACAGTGAGTGCCGGTCCTCCCAATATGCAAAGTACGCAAGTTGCGTAGGGCCCCCGAACCACCAGGGGGCCCCCTTGCTCTCAAAGATGATTTAATGACTAGGGATACAATAGTTTTGGTTTTGACTTTGGCTTCCAACGATTATGAAAACATTATGCGTGCATTCCGTTCCTTTCCTTTAAAGCGGTGTGCTGTCGCCCCTCCTACATAACATCCAAATCAGTCAAATCATGTCATAATATACAGTCTCCTGTCGAACGTGCTCGATACTAAAAAAAAAGAGTTAAAAGAGTATTGAGCTTTGAAAGTGACGCTGTTCCCCAGGCGGCTTTCTGCGTTGCGATCCGAGATGGAGCAAAACACGGACAAGGCTATAGGCGCTTAAACGGACAAATACACACAAAAATATGTCAAAATGCCTGTCTTGGTGAGTTTCAGTCACTTAAACACAGATGATTATGTCTTAAGTGAACATAAACAGTTGGGAAAGTAATCAAAAGCGTATCTGTATATTAGATCAGTGCATTTGGTGTTAAAGTGACAGCAGCCTAATAAACCTGCTGCTGTCTGTCATTAAATGTTAATCAAACAACAAAAGAAAATGAGAGAATCATTCACTGCTCTTCACTGAATAACTTTAGTAACTTTAATAAGAATCAATGTATATTTAATTTATACAGTGATGACTATACAATAATGCAAATGCCAAGGAACCGGAAGTCCCACACATACACGTAAGGTGGAAACTGGCTTGTGATTTTCACATTTTATACTTTGCATTTTACGTTTTATATTTCATTTGTTTCTCTCTCTCTCTCTATCTGAAATCATTTTGGGATTCTGGGAGATGTTGGCATTTGGAAAAGTCACCAAATCCCACCTGTTCACCTGAGAGAAGGTGAAAGTGGATTCCACTCAGTGTGATTAGAGCTTTTTGGATTATGCTGATTTCTGCCTGTTCTGTTTAGTCACAGATTACACTCTCAGTCTGATCCAACTGAACGTCAGCATACTGACACTTTTGGGGCAAAGTGGATAATCACACAAACAGATTTGCTTTAATACTCTTTGAATATGACTATATGCCTAATAGAAAACTTTTTGCATGCTTAGAAAAAAAAATATATTGAATAGTTTTGCAAATGAGGTCATAGTAAGTTTTTGTAAGAACAGATCTCACTTCTACATGAATATTGTTGGCTCTTTGACAAATTGCTTGTGATGTTCCACATTTGCTGCTTTGGATAAAAGCATCTGCTAAAAATAAACATGAAATCAACATTAACCCAATTTACCTTCTTAATGCAGTATCCAAGTGTCATTCGGAACGATGCATCATTAGTGCAAAGAAAAAATGGTTTCGTAATCAAAATGCATTTCCTATTTTATTTGAAAATTGTGATGGCTAGACAACTGGGTCAGAGCATCTCCAAAACTGCAGCTCTTGTGGGGTGTTCCCGGTCTGCAGTGGTCAGTATCTATCAAAAGTGGTGACAGGATCATGGGCGGCCAAGGCTCACTGAAGGCTGGCCCGTGTGGTCCGATCCAACAGACGAGCTACTGTAGCTCAAATTGCTCAAGAAGTTAATGCTGGTTCTGATAGAAAGGTGTCAAAATACACAGTGCATCGCAGTTTGTTGCATAGCCGCAGACCAGTCAAGGTGCCCATGCTGACCCCTGTCCTCCCCCGGAAGCACCAACAGTGGACACGTGAGCATCAGAACTGGATCATGGAGCAATGAAAGAAGGTGGCCTGGTCTGATGAATCATGTTTTCTTTTACATCACGTGGATGTCCGGGTGCGTGTTCGTCGCTTACCTGGGGAACACATGGCACCAGGATGCACTATGGGAAGAAGGCAAGCAGTGTGATGCTTTGGGCAATGTTCTGCTGGGAAACCTTGGGTCCTGCCATCCATGTGGATGTAACTTTGACACGTACCACCTACCTAAGCATTGTACCATGTACACCCTTTCATGGAAACGGTATTCCCTGGTGGCTGTGGCCTCTTTCAGCAGGATAATGCTCCTGCCACAAACCAAAAATGGTTCAGGAATGGTTTGAGAAGCACAACAACGAGTTTGAGGTGTTGACTTGGCCTCCAAATTCCCAAGATCTCAATCCAATCGAGCATCTGTGGGATGTGCTGAACAAACAAGTCTGATCCATGGAGGCTCCACCTCACAACTTACAAGACTTAAAGGATCTGCTGCTAACATCTTGGTGTAGATACCACAGCACACCTTCAGGGGTCTAGAGGAGTCCATGCCTCGACGGGTCAGGGCTGTTTTGGCAGAAAAAGGAGGACCAACACAATATTAGGAAGGTGGTCATAATGTTATGCCTGATCGGTGTATGTGTGAGCACGTTGTAATGATGTAATCAAAAAGTTTGTTATATTTTTATACCTCTATTTCAAACATCTGAGAAAAGCTGAATGATTTTAGAGCCGTGTTATTGTGTCAAACATACAGGAGAATGTAACTAATGATGCTGTCTGTCTCTCTCCATGTGCTTCTCACTGTATTGCTTTTACTTATCTGGAACTTTGCCGCTGCGCTTAAAGACATTGCTTTTTATTTTATGTGAAGCAGAGGGCTGCACTGTGTCAGGTTCATTCATCACGTTTATGAGCATTTTCTGCTGTGAGAGCTCAGCATCCAGCAGCAACATTAGAAAAAAAAAAGGTTCAATGGGGTTCTAGACTCAATTTTAAAGAAACTTTTATGCCAGAAAGGTTCTAAATAAAGACATATGTCTCAAAGAGGCCATGTTATGCCCTTATACCAAACCTCAATGTTGTTTTCAGGCATACTAGAACATGTTTTCATGCTTGAATGTTCATTATTTTCCTCATATTCTCCATTGTTCAGCTCCTCTCTTCCCAGTCTGTCAGTAACGCTCTGTTTAGTTCCTGTCTCTATGAAGCCCCTCCTTCTGAAAAGCACAATGTGCTCTGATTGGTCAGCTGGAGCAGTGTGTTGTGATTGGTCAAGTGCTTGCTAATTAAGTTGGAGATCTCAAACTCTTCTCATCAAATGATCTGAGCTGCTATTTTATAGCTCTATACTTTTATTTTTAGGAGAAACATCTGAGACAAAACTGATACTAGATAAGACCTCCATTAGACACGCATTGGCCTTATTCTCTTTTGTTTTAGAAGAGGCGAGATTTTATCCAGACGGGTATGTAAATAAACAGATGTTGAAAGCCCCGGAGAGAGATTAATGGCGTCCATTAACAGATTAATTAATGCATGAGCTGGTGATTAAACAGCAGCCAACTAAATCACTGCCTTTAACTGAAATAAACACTCATATTTAGTGAGAGACTGTTTCCCGGGGCTGAAGAAAGCTTCCTCTGGCACGACACTAAGTAATGCTGCTTTATGACGGGTCAGGTTAGATTGCAGAATTATTCCAAGCCTGAAAATGAAGACAAATTAGTTCTGAATATATTTTTTGTTTGTAATATTGAACTACTGGAGCTCAACAGGATGTTTATGACCTTTTTATCACCATGCAGCTCTCTAAATATTTATGTAAATGGTGGCTTTAAAGTGTGACAGTAAACTGAAATAAACCAGACAACACACTAGTGTTTTTTTAGATAAATGTTGCTAACCTGGAATATTAACTCATGTTTGTTTGCAATAGCATACTTCTCTTTTACATGTCTTTTTTACAATAAGCAGTATTAAGTATATACTGTGCAGCAGCACTTGTATAACAATGTGTGTGTGTGTGTGTGTGTGTGTGTGTGTGTGTGTGTGTGGTGGATACCTATGCCAGGATTGAGGTTTATTGGTCACAGGCCTTGAGTCAGCATTTCTCTCCACTGCAACAGAGAGACAGGGAATTTATAGAGTCTCCGATCCACACTGAAGCTAAAAATCCTAATTTCCGTAAGTGCAAACGAGATTAATAAGCAATTATGCAAACAATGTTAGATGTCTGTTGAAGTATGGTGACTCCAGCAGAGATTTTGTTTAAACTTTAGTCTTTAGATGCACAATCTTCAGGTAAAAGTCCTCACAGATCCGAGGGTTCAGTGAGTTAATGCCGCTCCGATCAGCTCAGCTCACTCTAAATATGGACTCCATTAACCTCATTATGTTTTTCATGGTTGATATACTTCTGTTTATGGCTGTAAGAGCTATTCCCAATGTATCTAAATTATACAACGACTTTCAGAGGGTCAACCTTTTAAAGGATAGGTATAATTTCTATAGGCCAAATTTGGGGCACGATTAGGTAAAGGGATAGCTCACCCAAAAATGAAAATTACCCCATGATCTTCTTTCAGATGAACACAATCGGAGATATATTTAAAAATATCCTTAGACCTCAAGGTTTATAAAGGTTGTTTTTGAAGTAAAAAATAATGCATCCATCCATAAAAAAAAAGAGTAATCCATACAACTCCAAGGGGTTAATAAAGGCCTTCTGAAGAGAAGAAATGCATTTTTGTAAGAAAAATATTCTTATTTAAAACTTTATAAATTGAAATAACTAGCTTCTGGCGGACGATCGTACGAGTTGATTTGCAGACGGAAGAGTATCCTTTGACCTGATGCACAACGTAATGATGAACGTGAAGGCGCAGAGGATAGAGCAAAACAAATCACCGGTCATGGATTATAAGTCTAAAATGATCCTTTTTAAAGAGAAATATCGGAGGATTTCGATATACGAGAAGAGGAGCTTGAGTTTGTTGCACAGCCCTATTTGTTTGAACCGCGAGAGGCGTCTAAGCTACTCCTACATCCTGCGTCATACTTTGCGTCAAAGGATTACTCATTTGGCGCAAGTCACCTTGCACATTCTGCGTACGGTCGTCCGCTGGAGTTTTAAATATGGATATTTTTCTTACAAAAATGCATCACTTCGCTTCAGAAGGCCTTTATTAACTCTCTGGAGTCGTATGGATTATTTTTTTTATGGATGAATGCAATGTTTTTGGCTCCCCATTCACAACCATTATAAACCTCGGAGGGCTATTTTTAAATATATCTCCGATTGTGTTCGTCTGAAAGAAGATTGTCATATACACCTAGGATGGCTTGAGGGTGAGTAAAGCATGGGATAATTTTCATTTTTGACTGAACTATCCCTTTAAGGTTCGTTTCGCGCATGCGCAATCCAACTTTTGGCGCCGCCTGCACAGTTAACCGAACCTCAACCATCCATAAAAAAGCTCTAATGTTTTTGTCATTCTTGTCTTATGTAATTATGCAATAGAGTGACAATAAAATTGCTTGTTTTGCAAATATATTCTCCATAGACAGTAAAAGCACCGATCGCCTCTTTTTAGTTCGTGAGCGTCTGTTTTTGCTCTATATGCAGGTAAAAATATTTGCTCTGCCTAACGTCTAATCTTCATGTTTTGCGGTTAAACATGGTTGAAACGTTGCAGATATCTGTTCTGTCAATACACAGTAAAAAGTGAAGTCGTGCAGTTAACTGAAGGGTCTGTTTATACCTTGAAGTGCGAAATCCACCAGTCATTTCAATAGGAATCCGCGCGATCGGGATTTTCGCGCGAGGGCGGGAAAGTTCCTACGCAGATTTCGCTTCAAATTCGCCGCGTTGACCAACAGAAACCTGCTTGTTTTGAAAGCGAATTTTGTGTGAGCAGTGCTTCACATGTCGCTATGGACAATTGACCTTTTTTGAAACCGATTTTCCGACGAAAATTCGATAATGTGACCGCACCTTTAAAATGACTTTGGTTGTCGTGCTATTCAGGTTACTTAAGTCATAATATTTGCTATTTTGCATTTAATAAACCAGATTATCTGACACAAAATTTTCATAGTGCGCTGTAGGCTACTCTTAAAAATAAAGTTAACAAAAAGGGGTTTTCACAGCGATGCCATGCATAGAATAATCACTTTTGGTTCCACAAAGAACTTTTCAGTGAACAACAGTTCTTAAAAGAACCAATTTTCTTATTTTAACAATCGAAATAACCTTTTTTGCCTCTTTAAAGAACCTTTTGTTTAATGGGAAGATTCCATGGATGTTAAAGGTTCTTCATGGAACCATATAGACTACAATAAAGAACCTCTATCCGCTGCGAAAATACTTAGCTAATCTATAATGCAATAGGAACCTAAAATGATTTGTTAACAGTCATGATATATTGCTCTATTCTCCCATGAGTTCTATTCAAATGTGAATGCTGCTCTCTCTCTCTCGGGTTCGGGAGGGGGTTTGTGGAGTGCTGTGCTCCTCTTCGTCTTCAGCACCCTTTTGTTTCTGATCTCTCCTCCAGTAGACGGAGGCGCCGCTGCGGAGAGACCGGCGTCAATCTGCGCGTGTTTCGTCCGCGGATGTACCCGGTGCTTGTCATTGCCTTACCATCGGAAACTGTTCAAGAGCATTTACAGCTTCATTGGTGGATTCAATTCGTTTCATGTCACTGAAGTTCCAGCAGACTCAGATGAGATAGGCTCTTTCTCCACCAGAGGCACCGGAGCATCCGCAGTTCGGTTCGGTTCTGCTCAGCTGATCTTCCTCCATTCAGCCGGCGAGGACTCGTACTCTGAGCTCTGACAACTTCAACAACTCCAGGTGAGAGGACACTTCATATCATAACCTCATATTACTTGCGGGTTCTATCATTAGCTCATTAATCGGGTCCTTGCATCATTACTTGCGGGTTAATAGCAGTAGACATACAGCTGTAGGGGGTTTGGTGGATGTCTGATATTTCAAATCTGATTTAACCCTCTAGATGTCTGTAATCTCATCCACATCGGTTTGGACAGCATGCTGTAATCTCTGCTTGCATGACTTGATGTGTGAATGTGGAAATATTGTTCTGTTAGTGCACCTTCTTTGTGGGAGATTCGTGCCACAAGAAACTCTGATTGATGTGCATTGATGGAAAGAGCCTCATCTATTTACATTTACATTTTTTCATTAGCTAGAACATTATAAGCATTTTATCATAAACTATGCAACATATCTTGGCTCTTAAGTATTTGATACTTTCTCTTTTGTAAGTTGCTTTGGATGAAAGTGACTGCTGAATGCATGAATGAAAATGTGCACTAAAAATGCTGGGTTAAAAACAACCCAAGTTGGGTTAAAATGGACAAATCCAGCAGTTGGGTTAAATGTTTGCCCGACCTGCTGGGTAGTTTTATTTAACCCAACTATTGTTTAAAAATTACTGTACTGCTTGCTTAAAATGAACCAAAAGTATGTTGGAAATGAACAATTATTCATAAGTTTAATGCATAATAATTAAACAATAAACATTTATTAAATTGCTTATTAATAAATTTTCACACTCTAAAAAATGCTGAGTTAAAAACAACCCAAGTTGGGTTGAAAATGGACAAACCCAGAGGTTGGGTTAAATGTTTGACCAACCTGCTGGGTAATATTATTTAACTCAACTATTGTTTAAAAATGACTGTATGTCTGGCTTAAAATGAACGCAAAATAGGTTGGAAATTAAAAATCAGACACAATTACTAGAGGCAACAATAATAATGAAAAGGTGAACATTTATTAATAAGTAATTTAATACATGTTTATTGTTTAATTATTATTCATTAAACTTATTATTAAATGTTCATTTATTAAACATATTAATAAATGTTAATTTCCAAAATACTTTGGGTTTATTTTAAGAGAGCAATACAGTAATTTTTTTTTAAAGTGAAATAAAACTACCTAAATAAAACATTTAACCCAACCGCTGGGTTAAAACAACCCAACCGCTGGGTTAAAACAACCCAGTCGCTGGGTGAAATCAACCCAAACGCTGGGTTAAAACAGCCCAGTCGCTGGGTTTAAACAACCCAAATGCTGGGTAAAATCAACCCAAATGCTGGGTTAAAACAACCCAAATGCTGGGTAAAATCAACCCAAATGCTGGGTTAAAACAATCCAAATGCTGGGTAAAATCAACCCAGTCGCTGGGTTAAATCAACCCAAATGCTGGGTTAAAACAGCCCAGTCGCTGGGTTTAAACAACCCAAATGCTGGGTGAAATCAACCCAAATGCTGGGTAAAATCAACCCAAATGCTGGGTTAAAACAATCCAAATGCTGGGTAAAATCAACCCAGTCGCTGGGTTAAATCAACCCAAATGCTGGGTTAAAACAATCCAAATGCTGGGTAAAATCAACCCAGTCGCTGGGTTAAATCAACCCAAATGCTGGGTTAAAACAGCCCAGTCGCTGGGTTAAAACAACCCAAATGCTGGGTAAAATCAACCCAAATGCTGGGTAAAATCAACCCAAATGCTGGGTTAAAACAATCCAAATGCTGGGTAAAATCAACCCAGTCGCTGGGTTAAATCAACCCAAATGCTGGGTTAAAACAACCCAAATATGCTGGGTTAAAACAACCCAAATGCTGGGTAAAATCAACCCAAATGCTGGGTTAAAACAATCCAAATGCTGGGTAAAATCAACCCAGTCGCTGGGTTAAATCAACCCAAATGCTGGGTTAAAACAACCCAAATGCTGGGTTAAAACAGCCCAGTCGCTGGGTTAAAACAACCCAAATGCTGGGTTAAAACAACCCAGTCGCTGGGTTAAAACAGCCTAATCGCTGGGTTAAAACAACCCAAATGCTGGGTTAAAATAACCCAATTGCTGGGTTTGTCCATTTTCAACCCAACTTGGGTTGTTTTTAACCCAGCATTTTTTTAGAGTGCACCTTTTGATTATTGTTGCCTCTAGTAATTATGTGTCTGATTTTTAATTTCCAACATATTTTGGGTTCATTTTAAGCCAGTCATATAGTAATTTTTAAACAATAGTTGGGTTAAGTAAAACTACCCAGCAGGTTGGGCAAACATTTAACCCAACTGCTGGGTTAAAACAACTCAATCGCTGGGTTTGTCCATTTTCAACCCAACTTGGGTTGTTTTTAACCCAGCATTTTTTAGAGTAATATAGATTAGTTTACAAGCTAGCAGAAATGAAATGCAGAAAAAGTTAGAACAATACAGTAAAAGTTATTATAAGAAACGTCAAAATCACACAATTGCATTGCAAGTCACAAGATTTTGCAGGATGTGCATTTAAATGTTTACTCAAGTTAAAATCAAAGCAAGTGAAACACCATAAAAATACTACCTAAAAATGTGCTTCCTTTTGTAATATTCTGTATGGTTCCTTAAGGCAACGACTGCATGTCTCTGAGCTCAGATCAGTTTATTTATGAAGCTGTTTTCATCTTGTACAGATGTAAATATCTGCTTATGAGTGCTCTCGCTGCTCCTCAGAAGAGAGATATCAGTGTCCGTGAGCCTCAGTAAGTGTGTTCGACAGGCAGCTGCAGTTCCAGGCGAGAGGTATAGGCGAAGATCTTGTTCCCTTTGGCAGCTTTACTGAAGTTGCTTGAGATCAAAAAGTCCGCGGCAACTGCGGGCATTTATTATTCATCCCGGCACCTCTTCGCAGCCCCGTCGAACATGAAGACGCTCCTCAGACCCACTGACCGCGGTGCTGTGACATCATAATCACGGGCCGCTCAAACAGCTGCCAGGATTCTCCGTCAGTATTTCCTTCGGGATTGTCTGCAGTTTGTGATTTTATCGAGCACGAGCCCAAATGGATGTGCGGCTTTAGAAGACCACAATGAGAGGTTAGGGTGAAAATAAGAGGATTAATGGTGACGGATTTCTTGGTGGTGTTTTAGGGGTGAAGGGAGCCGAGGGTGAACGGGTCAGGGAGATCCGAGAGAAATCAGGGCTCGAGGTCAGGTGTTATGTATAGTTCACAAATCCGATCAATCTGGTCAGCCTTTGTGTTGCAGCGACTGATCGATGCAGTACGAACCCCTCTTTCTTTCTCCTTTTCTCACACATATTCATTCAGATTTAAAATGTAGCAGTTTTAATGACATTTACAGAAATATTATACATATTAAAATATATAAAATGAAGACAGTGGTTTCTCTCTCTCTCTGTCTCTCTCTCTCTTCTCCTGCAGCTGTCTGTGTCTTTGTCCTCTTAAACACCCGTCTGTTCAAAAAGCAGCTCAATACAATGTCAGAGAGGCTCTTATCCAGCAGTATGTCCACTTCATGACACTCACCGCTCTCTCTTGCACAGAGCCTATGTGATCATTGAAAACAGTCATTGACAGTCTATATTATCTATATAGTCTATAGGTCATAGGTCATATGTCACCCCAAAATTAAAAGAAATTATATTTTGCTACATTAAATATATCATTGAGACTGGCATTATTGTGACATTATTTTCATGACATTTAAACACCCTCTATTTCTCATTACTTTAATTATTTATCTAAGTTGTTGATTTTTTAATTATGTTTTACAATAAAACACTCTTTCTGTCTTTCTACTTCAAAATTTCACATGTAATTCAATGTGTTACGTAAATCCTACACCAAATTTAGCCACCTTGTTAGCCTCTTTTTATTGTACATAAAAATGTCTGATTTTACCTGAAGCATGTAAAACTTAGAGCCTTATTGTGAATTATTCATTGGTCTGTATCGTGCGTTCATGACCTTAGTGTCCTTTATAAGACACGTTTTTCAGTGTTTGTGTGCCAGTGGCTGTTTGCTCAGAGCTTAGTCTGTATTTGCCGTTAAGTCCTTCATCTCCATGGATCAGCAGCTGATGAAGTGATGTGGACGTGATGTTTCTTTAACAAACACGCTGCTGTTCTGGGTTTAAACACTCTGCTGTATTGATTGGTTTATTCTGCTGACCATCTGCATACTGGACTTTCTGCAGTGGAGCGTAGAGGTGGTTTAACTAAGCAGAACTGAGCATCAAATGCAACTAAACAACTGAAATGTGCCTCATTAGTGGTGTTTAAGTCAAGCTTCACTATCATCGTTGTTCATCTTTATTGTTAGTGATTTGTACAAACCCCTAACAATAAGTCTCGAAATCATTACATGAACAATACCTCAGACTGTGGCTTGTTGGAATTACTCTTCTAAATGACGAGATGTGTGTTTGTATTTACCAACAATTTCGCACATACATGAACAGAGCAGAATATCAAAGAATATCTTTTTAGTTGGACTTAGCATCTGCAAAGTAACGCCCTGGCAACCACCCACACAACCCTAGCAACTGCATAGCAACACCCTGGCAACCATCTGCAATGCCCTACCAACTGCAAAGCAACGCTCTAGCAACTGCATAGCAATTCTCTGGCAACCACCCACACAACCCTAGCAACTGCATAGCAACACCCTGGCAACCACCCACAACACCCTAGTAACTGCAAAGCAGCGCTCTAGCAACTGCATAGCAATGCCCTGGCAACCACCCACAATGCCCTAGCAACTGCTTAGCAGTGCTCTAGCAACCGTCCACAATACCCTAGCAACTGCATAGCAATACCCTGGCAACCACCCACAATGCCCTAGTAACTGCAAATCAGCGCTTTAGAAACTGCATAGCAATGCCCTAGCAACCACCCACAATGCCCTAGCAACTGCTTAGCAGTGCTCTAGCAACCATCCACAATACCCTAGCAACTGCATAGCAATACCCTGGCAACCACCAACAATGCTTTAGCAACTGCTTAGCAGTGCTCTAGCAACCATCCACAATACCCTAGCAACTGCATAGCAATTCCCTGGCAACCACCCACAATGCCTTAGCAACTGCATAGCAATGCCCTGGCAACCACCCACAACAACCTAGCAACTGCATAGCAATACCCTGGCAACCACCCACAATGCCTTAGCAACTGCATAGCAATGCCCTGGCAACCACCCACAACACCCTAGCAGCTGCATAGCAACACCCTGGCAACCACCTACAATGGCCTGCCAATTGCAAAGCAATGCTCTAGCAACTGCATAGCAATGCCCTAGCAACTACCAACAACACCCTATCAACTGCATAGCAATGCCCTGGCAACTACCAACAACACCCTATCAACTGCATAGCAACACCCTGGCAACCAGCCACAACACCCTAGATACTGCATAGCAACACCCTGGCAACCACTCACAATGCCCTAGCAACTGCATAGCAACACCCTGGCAACCACCCACAACAAACTAGCAACTGCATAGCAACACCCTGGCAACCACCCACAACACCCTAGCAACTGCATAGTGATGCCCTGGCAACCACACACAACACCCTAGCAACTGCAAAGCAACACCCTGGCAACCACACACAACACCCTAGCAACTGCAAAGCAACACCCTGGCAACTGCAAAGCAACACCCTGGCAATCACCCACAATGCCCTAGCAACTGCTTTGCAACACTCTAGCAACTGCATAGCAATGCCTTGGCAACCTCCCACAACATCCTAGCAACTGCAAAGCAACACCCTGGCAACTGCATAGTGACGCCCTGGCAACCACCCACAACACTTTAGCAGTGTGGTAAGTTCTACTTGTGCAAATGCCACATATTTATTTCAGAAAAAGTAAAAAGCACAGAAACAAGCACACACTTGTAACCTTTGTGTGCAAACACAGGAGCTTCTCAAGAACACTGTCGGCTCGTGGTTCTTCAGTGAGTCTCATGCATAATTAATCGTGTCTGGATGCGTGTAGGTTCACAGGAGGGTCTCTGGCAGCCGGCCAGACACACGACGACTCGGGCACACCATCAGAAACACGTCTGTCGCTTCCAGAACCTTTCCACATTATTCTGTGGTTATTTTGTAATGCATACGCTCCTGACGTGATAATTCAACCATTTACTCACCATCATGTGCTCTAAACCCATATGAGTTTCTTTCTTCCACAAAAGGAGACATTTTGAAGAATGTTCACACTGCTTTTTTCCATACAATCCATGGTTCCTTGGTGCTTTGCCTTTGGCTTGCTCAGTTGGGGTTTAGAAGACAATTAGTGTTCAATATTAAATAAAGAAACTATTGTCTTCTGTAGAGCTTGAATTGAATTGGTTTCATAATTGATGAATTTCACAACATTAACAGTTATTTTTCTGTTTATTAATGTAAAGCATGCTTTGAATGTAGTGTTGTAAAAGTATTGTTTTATAAGTGCTATATAAATAAATGTGACTTGACGTTAATGAAAGCAGAATGGGACGGGCTCCATAAATGTCAGAACCATGAAAGTACCATAAAAATATTCGCTCATAGTTTAATGTCAGTTTAGTCAAATGTTATTGGGTTTTGATTGGATTCAACCTGGCAACATGCATCTTGATGAGTAATACCAATGAATGCGACCTAAATGAGATTTTAGAGCTAAGAGGAGAAGGTTTTTCAGTGTTTGTGGCTATTTAGGGGAGAGTGGGGTAAGATGAGCCATTTTTTACAAACATGGTCCTCAAGATAAGGGGAAATGAGGCAGAAGTAAAATGAAAGTATCTAAAGTAATTTCAGGATGTTTTCTATCATTTTTTATGATCAGAATATATCTATGACAAAGGGTTCTAAAAATACAGCTTCTTATAAAAAAAGTGTTCGTGTAGCTCAATTTACCCCAGGTTAGGGGTAAGTTGATCCAAGTCAGTGGGTAAGTTGCACCATCTGGGTGTAAACTGACCGTCTAACTGAATCTGAATAAATTGTAAAGATAATTTATCTCTTTTAAAAGCTAATTTAATAATCAAATTCCCTTTTACAATAATCATATTTCTTTTCTTAAAGCTAAACAACATAAAACCAACCAAATGAAGTTGAAATTTCAATATCTTTAATTGTTTGCATTTCTGAAACAATATGTTGAACACCAAAGTTGTAACCTTCTCATAAACAGACTAAACAGAGAGTTTGAGGAGTAAAATTAAAAACTAAATTAGAAAGAATGAATAAATGTCACTTATGAATAAATGAATAAAAGTGCCTTATGGTGGTGTAAGCCGCTTGAGCTGAGGCGCTACAGCGATCTGTCACAATACATTAAAGAGCCACAAAACGGTATTTATTGTTTACATTTCTTTAAAAATGACAAAATTTGAGACTTTATTTCATATCAAAAGTAACCTGCTCTGTCTTGTCTGTCGAGTGTCCTCTTTGCTCCGTGATGTATTTTTCACTGCGTGAGAACATGATGTGTGGCGAGAGATCGGCATGGCTTGTCGGACATAGCAACAGTAACTAAAGGGGGCGGGTCTTTGCGAACGTTCAATTCGGGCTAATATTTAACTAAATGATTTGCATGATTTTATATGTAAATCACCAATATGCACCATAAATATTTTTAGACCTGGACTAATTTGCTTTGTTGTAACAGCCATTACATCTGCTATGCCAAAATCTTACTTTGGCAAGCCAAAAACAGTTTTTAAACTGTTAAATGGCTGCCTTCCACTCCTCCAATGTGCTTCTCCTTTTCACAGTCTGGCAGAAATGATAGGTGGTTCCAAAATATATGGTCACATGACAATAAAAGTATGGTTGCCAAGATACAGCAGGTGAGTCAACTTACCCACTGGTTCATCTTACCCCACTCTCCCCTACTAACTATGACTCGACGACAGATGCTACACAAAGACACTCTTCTCCGCTCCTCAAACACATAAAACATGAGTCTATATATATATATAATATATATATATATATATATGTGTGTTTCTTGAGTTAAGAAAACACTGTACTTATTCAAACAAACAGTTCTTTATTTACCATTGCATTGCAAACAAGCAGAGACGGTCCAAACTGCATGTGACGCTTCATTCATGATAGAGGAGGGTGGAGTTACGAGGTTTGACTGACAGTTTGAGGATCCAATGGAGTTACAAGGTTTAGTCACAAGCTCTTTTTTGCAAAACCCACAGAAAGACATGAAGGCTGACCAATAGTAATGATTTATGAAAAGTGATTAAATATGGAGGTTTCTGCCCAATGGCGACGATATAGCACAAGTCTTATGGACAATGTTTTTATTTTGTCCTTTTTGAGCTTGAAGGCCATTTTATTCTTTAATTTGGTGGAAAACAGCAGCCTTTGCGCTCCATGAATAAACTCATACTGGTCTGGAACAACATGAGAGTGAGTAAATGATGGCATTATTTTTATTTTGTGCATGAACTAACTCTAAAAAATGTTCTCAGGCTGTGAAATCTTTTTTGGAAGCAGTATTTTAACATGATATTGCATTTTATATGGATAGCGAAATCAACCCCATGCGTTGACTCATTGTAGAGGACCGCTGCGCACACATGCAGAATCTTCTGATAATGTTTGTCAAAGTTCACGCTGGTTTAATTAAGTTAAACATCAGTTCATTAATACCTGCTGAATCACCGCTGGGCTGGAAAACCAGTTTACCTTTAAAAAACTTTTGAGAAGTTTGTGTACATGTGCTGTAGTGCCAGAATAAACCTCTACTGCTCAGACTGAAACTGACCAATGAAATTTTGATTGATTGCAGAATTTGGTTTGGAAAAGAGTTTGATCCTTTAAACCTTCACATTTAAGAAGCAGCAGACTTTAGCAAAAGGCTCCATTGCCCTCACTTTAATCTCATTACCGTCTAGGAGAAACTACTTAGATTGTATAGAGATCTAATTTGTGATTTTTCTTTCCTATGTGGGATTGTGGGTAATTGGTGTTGCCCTGCTGGAGGGCGTCTAGTTCAATAGAAGACATGAAGGTTTGAATGTGTTTGAGACCCAGAAAACAGCCGTACTGCAAGTGTGCATGCAGAGTATACCGTAAATGAGGTTTGGGAATAGTCATCCCTAGGAACATTTGTCTTCTCCTTAGTTTAACCCATTTATTTCTGTACGCTGCTTACGGTGCATAAGAGCATTACTGTGGGAATAGCCTGTGAGTTTTGATCTAGACATATCATATACATGAGATAATTGGAAATTCAGCTTCCTTTATGAGCAGCAAGAGATACATTCACACATATGAGGATGCATGTGGATGTCATGAGGATGCATGTGCCTTTTGTCTTTTCATGCTACAGTTAATGCTGGTTTGACACCTTTTTAACCCTGGGTTAATTAACGTTTCACACTTTTGAAATAACTGTGCTTTGTACAGTTGCACAAACTTTCTGTGTCTGAAAAACATTTAATTAACTGATGTATGCTGTGTTTAGTGGTTGTCCTATATATTGGTTTTACTGAATATCTGCATCGATAGCTGCTTTTTGGAAAGTGTAGTGATGAAGCAGCTATTTTTGTTAAAGGATTAGTTCACTTCAGAATTAAAATTTCTGATAATTTACTCATTTTTCTTCATATAGTGGACTTCACTGGGGTTCAACGGGTTGAAGGTCCAAATGTCAGTTTCAGTGCAGCTTTAAAGAGCTCTACACGATCCCAGACGAGGAATAAGAGTCTTATCCAGTGGAACGATCGATCATTTTCTAAAAAAATAAACATTTATATACTTTTTAACCACAAATGCTCATACCGATCCAGTGTTTACAAAGCGAATGTGCAAAGACTAATGGTGCGTTCACACCAGATGCGAATGAAGTGTTAAGCGCAAATGATTGCAAAGACGCGAATAGATATCCTGCGAAAAATCTTGAAAAATCTGAACTTTGGCGAATATTTGCGCCGCGTTAACTAATCAGGAGCTTGCTCTAGTAGTGACGTGATTACGACGTAGCTAGCGGAGGCAGAAATCCGAAACAACAATGAAGGACAAAATCATCGTCACTGTACGATACATCTTCATAATTTTATAGAAACAGGAATTAAAAGGATCTTGCTTGGAAGAAAATGAGTGAGGAGGTCGGACAATCTGGTAAGTTTTAAAGTAAAGTTTTAAGTAAAAAACGCTCTTTACTCAATTTGAGCTATATATATATATATAGAGAGAGAGAGAGAGAGAGAGACTACAAGCTTGCTAAAGCCAGTAAATTGAGCTTATTCGCCGTATTTTACAAATACTTTCCCGCTGATGAGTTGATGTGTTTATTCAGAGGAAGTGTGCAGAAATGAGACTGGAGCTGCCTGGCAGAAGCCCCTTATGACGCAAATTCGTGTCTGTTGTGAAGTGAATTTCACGCACGAATGAAGCAAGTAAACTCAAAATGTTCAGGCATCCAACTACGCGCAAATAGCGCGATTTATTCACGCAAGTCGCGTCTGGTGTGAACGCCCCATAAGTCCAACACCCTTTACAAAAAAAGGTAAAACAACAATATCAGATGATTTTGAAGGAGTTTTTCGCCCTACTTCTGCCTGCGTCACGCGTGACCTTTCCAACATGATTACGTAATGCGTGGCGCATCGCAGAGCAGTGCAAGATGAGCATTTGTGGTTAAAAAGTATATAAATGTTTTTTTTTTTTTTAGAAAATGACCGATGGTTTCTCTAGATAAGACTCTTATTCCTCGTCTGGGATCATGTAGAGCTCTTTGAAGCTGCACTCAAACTGACATTTGGATCTTCAACCTGTTGAACCCCAGTGAAGTCCACTATATGGAGAAAAATCCTGGAATGTTTTCCTCAAAAACCTTCATTTCTTTTCGACTGAAGAAAGACATGAATATCTTGGATGACATGGGGGTGAGTAAATTATCAGGAACACAGGCGAAGAAGAAGCAGAAACAAGCGATAGAAGCATTGCTGATGCACATGTAAAATAACACGATCATCAAACATTAAACAGCATATAAATCAAAACTGCCTAATGTTACTGAGTGAAATATCGACCCATGAAGAGGAAGCGACTGTGAAGCTTGATGGACTCGATCTATCTGTGTTTTGATCATCGATCAAACGCAATTTTCTCAGCTTTTTGTTCAAAATGTTGCTTTTTTATGAAACTTACCCACATTTAAGTGTTGATAAAGGATGATTGAAGCTAGAATAAAATGTTTTTTTTTTTTCATTTAAAAGCAGACGCTCTGCTCTTTCTTTTGATATATTGTATTGTTCAGATATTCATACAACAAAAGTTTTGTCAAAATGATCAATAATTCTGCCGCTGGCTGGCAACTTAAAAAAAAAAAAAAAAAACTCTAGTGGGGAAAGAGTTCAATTGGATGTGAAATTTGAAAAAAAGAAGAAAAAACAAGATTTCTGTAACTCAGGGTTAATAATGCAGCTGTAGTTTTCAGTATGAGAAGCCCGTGTGAGTGTTTCAGCACTGGACAGCTCCAGTGCGTCAGAGGGATTCACTCAAATGAATCTACAATTGGTTTGAAACTTGCTTCGTGATCGCTAAGAAAAGTATGTTCTATCTAGTATAAATGTGTGTAGTATGAATGTAATATGGACGTACTACATCTGGCATGTGACCGTCGCTTCACTGCCATTCACAGATCCTCTCCGGTGGCCTCATGGGATAGTAAAGCGTCCATCGAATATACACTTCAGAATCTCAATGGAAGTAGTAGTTCATCCAGGTACTTTTCGCCTACTGTTTTATGAATACTAATTCGGCCATACTATTTGACTCACATACTGTTTTTCGCATAGTGGAAGTAGGCATGTTTGGATGCGCTGAGGTGTAAATTCGGATACTGTTTACACCGAGAGAAAGTGTTTGTGGGAATATTAATGACTGCATCCTTATAATGCTTTTGTCTTTACATGAATAACATCTTTATCTGTCAGACCTTCATTATTACTGTGGAGTTGAGATGTTTAGTGCCGTTTGTTGTTGTTCAGACATGAATGCTTCCTTCTTGTTGAGATGTCATGTGACTTCACTTGGTTGTTTATCATGTGTTTTAATGCATTATACTTTCTAAAGGTGTAACAATGAATAGATATGTATTATAACTGTGGTTATAATTATTCATGAGATCATACAATGCATCATAAGGTGCATTAAAAGGCGTAATTAATACATTAATAAAAGTGCTTTTATAATGCATTATATATAAGGCTTTTATACACACACACACTCAATTACAAGACAAATTCCTTGTGTGTGTAAACATGCAATTTTCATTCTGATTCTAAAAAGCATTGCAAAACAAAGCAAAACTGTCTTTCTTTGTATGTGCAGTTTAGAGTCTTTTTCTATCATTTCTATCTTTTTTCTATTCTATAATGACTCTCACTAATGTAATCCCATTTCACAAGAAAAGGAACCTGCTATTATTCTCCAACATCTTTGTCTTTAATTGCAGCTCTTTTAGCGCTCGATCCGTCGGTCCGCAGGAGGTCTTTCCCAGCCCCCCTCAGCCTTTCACCATAGACGTGTTATGGGCAGTTAATGAGAGAGAGAGAAACAGTCGAACAAAGGAAGGGCTCTCAGTTTCTTTGTGTTCATAGTCCGTTCTCCTCGTGTGACACGTAGACAGACGCTGATGTCGAGTGCCTTTAAGCGTATTTTGGTTGATAAAGCAGCAGAATTTGTGTTTTTCCACCACAGCGACGTGTTTCTGTTCAATTACAGAGGCAGATGTGTGCAGACGTGATCATTACGTTAAAAAGTAGTTATTTGGAAATTGCATGTAAATTTACTGTTTTTATTATTTAAATAACCTAATATTTAATATATTAGGTTGCATGAATGAAGGTTAAGATCAGATAGAAAATCATCTGTAAGTCTGTCAACAGAACATTTACACTTTTGTCTTTAGTTTCATCATTTTTAATGCCAGTTTTTTAATTAACAATTAAATATTAATTTATATATATGTAATATTCTCAAATAGCATTTATTTGTACTAATACTATTTAATAATTATTATAAAAATATTTTAAATTATAACATTACAGTTGTTTTCGCTATAAAATTCTATTTTGTATCTTTTTTTTAAATTACACAATAAAAATATGTTGTCAGGTAACATTCAAATTTATTTAATTTATTTAAATTTATTTCAATAATCTAATATGACTAAATTAGCCTGAATATATTAGATTGCACAATATAAAATCATCTGTAAGTCTGTCAACAGAACATTTACACTTTTTACAAAAGTCTGTCTTGTTTTGCTATCCTTAGTTTCATCATTTTCAATCATTTCTAATGCCATTTTTTTAAATTATGAAATAAATATTAATTTTTATATATTTAATATTTTCAAATAACATTTATGTGTACTAATAATATTTAATAATTATTATAAAAATATTTTAAATTATAACATTACAGTTGTTTTCTCTATAAAATCCTATTTTGTATCTTTTTTTAAAAAAAATGACAGTAAAAATATGTTGTCAGGTAACATGCAAATTATTAATTTTTATAAATATATTTTAATTTATAACATTACAATTGTTTTCTTTATACAATTCTATGTTGTATCTTTTTATTAAAAAAAATACACAGTAAAAATATTTTGTCAGGTAACATGCAAATTATTAATTATTATAAATATATTTTAATTTATAACATTACAATTGTTTTCTTTATAGAATCCTATTTTGTATCTTTTTTTTTTTTTTTTTTTTTTTAAATTACATAGTAAAAATATTTTGTCAGGGAGCATGCAAATTTATTTAAATGTATTTCAATAATTTAATATCACTAAATCAGCCTGAAAATATTAGATTGCACAATATAAAATCATCTGTACGTCTGTCAACAGAACATTTACACTTTTTGCAATGGATATATTAATTGTCCGTCTTGTTTTGCTATCTTTAGTATATTATTTTAATGCCAGTTATTCTTTATTCACAATTAGCAATTCAAATAAATGAAAAAATCCCTAATATTGTCAAATAACACTTATTTTTAATAATAATAATATTTAATAAGTATACAGATTTCTAATTAATAACCTTCCAGTTGTTTTCCCTATCAAATCCTATTTTGTACATTTATTTTTTTTTTTTTCAGCCTTTATTATGTGCAATTATCTAAATATGTGTTTCTTTTCAGCAGACCTTAAAAAGCTGCAACAGAAACGTGTTAAGATGCAGAGTCTCACCACCACTGAGTGTGAACCTATATCCATATGCAGAAGACAATAGAGCGTTTTTTTTCTCCTTCCACGGTTAGTTTGAGTCTCCCGGTATTCCAGAGAAACCATGGCAACCAGACAGCCGGTTAACACTCGGTTTGCCAGCCAGTTCACAGTCAGATGCTCGGCACCTGCGACCGCTGGCTATATTAAGCTCGGCCGGCTCATATCTGTCTAAACACACAGCTACGTGTTTGTAGAGTTATTGGTGTGTGGATTAAAACACATTTACTATCTTACTATCTCTCTAGATTCATCGACTGGCTTAAAGCTTCATTATTTCATGTTTCTTCTCCTTTAGAGATGATTCTTGTCTTGTGCTTTTGTACTCGTCTGTGGTAAAGTGCTAAAGTAATTGGCCATGGAGCGGTTATGGCCACTGGCGAGACTTTGATCTGTTTGTTTCTCTGTAAAGATGCCTGACGCTGTTTTCTGCGTTCATTTGGCTCCAGCTGAGCTGAAAATTTAAAACTGTGCTTAATCGATCTGCATTTAATGTTAGGCTATATTTATATGAATACATATGCTGTAAGCATACAAAACATGCATGTCACATCACGTACAAAAACATGCATGGTATCAAATGTATTGCATTTGCATACTTGTGTAGAGTGTTTTGTCTATTATAGTTATTTTACTAATATTGCTAGCATATGTTTTTGAGTTTATTGCTGTTATTTGTTAGTGTAATTCATTGGGCTTCCTTCATGAAACACGAGCGAAATGAGTTTCTGTGTAAATTTTTCATAAATGCAGCCTTGCGTAATCTTCCACATTTAATTTAATGTGCCAATTTATGTAAGAATGGTTGTGCTAAACATTTAAAGACACCTTGGAAAAAAGCCGAAAGTGTGTTTTAAAAATAAATAAGCCTATTTGATTTGTGCAGTTATGTTTTCTCTTTTTTTTTTTTTGTACTAAAGTTTTACAGATATGAAAAAAGGCAGTCGTATGTTTTAAGCCTGAGCAGGTATAATGTGATATTCCTTTGCTTCTAAGTTGCGTATTATGAGCTGCACAATTCTGTATATATATATATATATATATATATATATATATATATATATATATTAGGGATGCACAATATATCGGCCACAGTATCGGCCGATATATGTTCATTTTTAATGTTATCATTATCGGCCTGATAAGAACAATATATTAAAGCTGATAAATAATGGATTATTTCCTTCAGCTGAGACACTTCAGATGTGCACTGTTCACTATGATGGTTTTGAATGGCTTGAAATATGATTGAAATCACTTCAAAAAAGAAAATACAGTTAAGTGCAACATGTACAGCACAAATCTGCCATATAAGCTACATAAAATTATAATGAGAACATTATAACTGTGTGTTGGGACATGGCTTTTAATGGTGAAACTTTTGTATTTGTTATCAGGCTCTCATAAATTATAAAAAATTTTGGATTTAGATATATCGGTTATCGGCTTTCAAATATAAATAATTATCAGTTATCGGTATTGGCCAAAATTTTCATATTGGTGCATATATACTTATATATATACATTTTAAAATATTTATATATTTATTTTTGAATGAATGATTCAATGACTCACTCAAAGACTTCACTTGTTTCATTACTGGATGAATCAGTGGTTTTTAAACGAATCTCTTTTAATGAACGAATGTCTCGCTTTTAATGGCGAGACTTTGGTTTTTGTAATCAGACTCTCAAAAAGTATATAAAAATTTGGATTTAGATTTATCAGCCAATATATCGTTTATTAGCTTTCAAATATAAAGAATTATCGGTTATTAGTATCAGCCAAAATTTTCATATCGGTACATCCCTAACACCACACACACACACACACACACACACACAAATATATTAATTTTTAATTATTTATATATTTATTTTTGAGTGAATGATTCAATGACTCACTCATAGACTTCACTTGTTTCGTTACTGGATGAATCAGCGTTTTGAACAAATCTCTTGAATGAATGATTCAATGACAAATACATTTTTAACGGTCACTTGTCGCCACCTGCTGGTGTAATGATGTAATTAATACAATCTTTATTTGAAGCATCAAATTACTTTCAAAAGGTGATTTGCTCTATTTTGATTACTACCTTAGACATCAGCGTTCATAAACATTTATTCCAGTGCTTCTGTGATAGTTTGAATTATTGTAACACAGAAATAATGTTTAATAGACAAAAAAGGTTTAATGGTTTAAAGGTATAAAAAAGGTTTAATAGACAGAGCCGAGCCAATGGCATTTAGGAAGTGTGGGTGAGATTGCGATCAATCGTGGAGCTGTAGCGTGTTATTTACGCAGCAGATTTTCTGCCTGTTTATTCTTGCAGGCTGCTGGAGATGTTTCATATACTCTGAGTAGAGTTGTAAACCCGTTTGATTTACACCTGCTTTTGTTTATCTGCTCTCAGTGAGAAAGATTTACGAGTCTCTTCATACAGCCTGAGTAATTCAGTCCTTCATCATCACCTTCAAACCTGTGAGCGACTTCAGTTGGTTTTACATGTGTCAGGTGTTCGAGGTCACATGATGCGTGATAATTGAGAGGATGAGGCAGTGTTGAATCGATCTCTGCATTGACTTTTACATTTAGTGCATCTATTTAGAGAGGACTGTTATTTTGACATTGTTCATAGCCTATACTATTATAGTGTTTATTAATATTTAGCCTAGAGTTAGGTTTTTTTATTTTATATTTTCAGTTTTCATTTAAATTTTAGTTAAAGTTTTGATAATTTTGTTATGTACTTTACTAGTTTTAGTAATTTTAGTACTTAGCTACACTTAGTTGCCAAAGTAAAAAGTTCTAATTTTAATTTGTTTTTAAGTTTACGTTAGAGATGCACGATGTATTGGCCGCCATATCGGTAATCGGTAACTTTTAATGTCATGGTTATCGGTATGTTATCGGTATGTTATGTTATTGAAGGTGACACAGTGGGATTACGTAGGTATTTTTCTCAGGAGAAGAGTTTCCATTAGATCTCATTGCTGTTTATTTGTAAGATGTGTGGTTTGTCTTTCCTGTGGGAGGTTTTGACTCCCACAGACTTTCCTGCATGTAAATGTCAGTGCTGCTCCAGAACCGGATTAGATTTAGACTGGTTTGAATAGGAGAGACGCTTCATTCTGATGTGTGTGGGCATGTGAGATGAGAAGAGCTTTCATTCTGTCTGTCTAACTCTCTCCGAGTGAGACAGAGCTGTAAATAGAGGCAGTATGTGATAAACAGAGAATGGGAAAATATATATATATATTTATTTATTTTAAAGCTGTCTGTTTTATATTATCATGAAAATGTAGTTTTGCTCTGGAGAGTTTGATGGCATTTTGAAAGCTCCTGAGGTGTGTTGTGTTCGAGGTTATTTGTTGTTTTAATGTGTCCGTTACTCTTTGAGTCTGCAGAGGCATTAGAGTGGAGCGAAATGCTCATTAATGCTCATTATCTCTCATTATCTTCATTCAGATGTGCTGATGAGCTGCACAGGTCCATTAGAAGAGGCAGAAAACATCTCAGAGCGAAACTCTTTGACCGCGTCAGTAAATCTGTACTCATCACGGCTGCGCTCACAGTGATCTGCCTTACTTCATACCGTCTGTATAGAAGTGGAGCCTCATAAGTGACTATATTATATTTCATTTTTCATTTTAATATTAGTTTAAGTTTTAGTAATTTTGTTATGTGCTTTTGTCATTTTTGTCCACATAACAAAAGCACAACATATATATATATATATATTTTTTAAATTCTATTTAGCGTTAATTAATTTATATTTCAGTTTTAGTAATTTTAGTTCTTCAACTTATGTGCCAAAGCAAAATTTCTAATTTTCGTTTAAGCTTTTCCATATAATATTTATATTTTAATTTAATTCAGCTTTATTTCAGGTAACGAAAAATATTTTATTTCAGTTTGTGTTTATAATTTTAACACTGGATTGAACTAGCTATTTTTATTGATACTTTTCCATTTTGAATGAAATATAAAAAGGATATTAAAGTTGTGAAGCACCAAACAGGTGCGCTTTAGTAAATAAATAAAATGGATACATAAATTAAAAACATCTAAATAAATGCATTTTGACGGTGCAAAATATTTTCAATAAAATGTTTTAGAGTTTATAGAACGGTTTTGTTTTTTTAAAGTTTAGATTTCAACACACAGACTTTAAAAACAGGCTGGTTTCTCTTCATTAATTACTAGAATTGCATGATTCTGGATACATTTTGTAAATGATTTTTTGGTTTCAAACAGAGATCAAGATTCTCCCACGATTCTGAATAGACACCTCAACAAAATAGGGAATTTACTAGAGGATTTGACAATGTTTATTGCTGTAGTCTATTTAAAATGTTAAAAATGTTTTAAAAATCACGTTGAAGAAATGATTCAATGACTCACTCATAAAGACTTCACTTGTTTCATTACTGGATGAATCAGTGTTTTTTGAACAAATCTTTTGAATGAATGATTCACTGACTCACTCAAAGACTTCACTTGTTTCATTACTGGATGAATCAGTGTTTTTTGAACAAATCTTTTGAATGAATGATTCACTGACTCACTCAAAGACTTCACTTGTTTCATTACTGGATGAATCAGTGATTTTTTTTTTAACAAATCTTGAATGAATGATTCAACGACTCACTCATAAAGACTTCACTTGTTTCATTACTGGATGAATCAGCGTTTTTTAACAAATCTTGAATGAATGATTCAACGACTCACCCGTAAATAATTTACTTGTTTCATTACTGGATGAATCAGTGTTTTTTTAAAGAATCTTTTGATTGAATAATTCAATGACAAATACATTTTTAACAGTCACTTGTCGCCACCTACTGGTGCAACGATGTAGTTGATAAAATCGTTATTTGAAGTACCAAATTACTTTCACAAGGTGATTTGCTCTATTTTGATCGCTACTGTAGACATCAGTGTTTATAAACATTTATTCCAGTACTTTGAATTTGAATATTTGTAGCAGAAATAATTGATACTGTGTGGTTGAGAAGACCGTTTCATACCTATACATGACAACTGCTCTCTCTGGATCAGAACACAGATCTGAATGTTGTGATTTGTAAAAGGTTTAATAGACACAGGCGAATTGTTGTCATTCTGGAATAAGATCGCGTGGATGTTTGAATCAAGATCGCAATCTTTTAACGATTAATCACGCAGCTCTATGATTTACCCTGCTGATTTCCTAACTCGAGTCCTCACATCTGCCCTCATTCCATCAGACATCCGGCACTGAGTCTGGACTCACAAAAACCAGGCAAACACCAACAGCAAGAAGCAGCAACAGCCAATTACTGCAGCCGCAGCGTCCAGAAGACGCCCGACCGCATCAGTGTCAGCCGCGTCTCACTTTGATGAAGTCACACGGGGAGGGAGCCGCTGGCGCTGAGTTTAAGCAGTGGGTGTTTTGGATGTAGAAGCAGAGGGCTGGAAAACACAGAAGCTGATTTAATCAGAAAATGCCAAGTGGAATTAAGAGCCACTGAATTCATCACAAACGTTAGACATGCAAAGCACCTTTGGGCTTTATATTTGCTTGACAAAGACGCTCAGACTTTGGCTGATGAGAGTTTAACTAGTCTTTGATTCATGATGGTGACGGACTTGAGAAACTGTCAGTCGTGTCCGAGCTCAAACTCAAACTAACTAAAGGCCTTTTTCATTTTCAGCTTTAAAGAGGACCTATTATGCCCGCTTACAAAGTCTTGATGTTGTTTTTGCAGGTTTTTCTGCTTGAATGTTCATTATTTTCCTCATATTCTCCATTGTTCAGCTCCTCTCTTCCCAGTCTGTCAGTAACGCTCTGTTTAGTTCCTGTCTCTATGAAGCCCCTCCTTCTGAAATAAACAATGTGCTCTGATTGGTCGGCTGGAGCAGTGTGTTGTGATTGGTCAAGCGCTTTGAGCGTGTTTGGGAAATGTCCCGCCTGCTGATATATTTGATTCCACAACAATAGAACAATTTGGAAGAATCAAATAATTGCACAGCAGTTTCAGTGCACAAATGACTACTTAAATTTCACATTTAACTTCATAATTATTTGTAAAATATACTCGCGATTTCTGAGTTTTTTTCAAAGTAAATCCTGTTTTTAAAATATATATTCATCGCTTCATCAAAGTATTTATGTGCGTGACTGTCATATCACTTTCCACAGTTTTTTAGATCATGAATGTATTAATATAAATGTTAAAAGTAAAAGTCAGTGATTTTTGTTTATTATACTGTATTTCTCAGTGTGCTATTCTGAAAAAAGGATTTTAAAATGTCACGTTATATTGATTTCATTCACTCTGATGCATTTTTAAAGTTTCTTTCCATTCTGCGTAAGATGCAGATAAAGACGCCTTAAAAAACAAAACATTTGCATTTATAATCGCATAAAGTGACTCAACTGACATTTCAGACAAAATATCACAGTGATATCTCTGTCGGTCTGACATATAACTTGTTTTGCAAGCTGTCAATCAGATGTTTTTATCCTTTTTTTTATTTTATTGCTCAGATGTTGCTTTTTCATAGCTCAGGTATCTTAAAATCCCAAAGTAGAAATAAAAAGAGAAACAAATGATTCATCCAATAAGTGTACAGAGCTATAAAATGAATGTGGAGAGCAGCTCAGATCATTTTGATGAGAAATATTTCAGTTCATATCGAGAACATTATCTTCGATATCATGAGGATCTCTGAGCACAGTTTGAGATATTATTGAGATCTCTTCTGAAACTCTACAAAAGTGAGATTACTGTTTTGTGTAGTTTCAGGAGAACCACTGACTGCATTCGCTCTGTTTGTTCATTGCTGACTAGGAGAAACAGCCTGAGGTATTAAAGTTAAAACAACTATCATAGTATCATATCATATTTGACGCTTTCTCTAAACTGAATCTGTCACACACACACACACACACACACACACACACACAGTGCTGGAGAGGCTGTTAACTAAAAGTACCAGCACCTACTAACATTTGTCAGTGTGACAGTCGCTTAGCTGTGAAGAATGCAGCTTCACCAGTAACAAGCTGTTTGTATTGAAGTCACTGTGTAGCTTTTGCTGTTTATTTGTGTTACACATACAACATTCTCCTCTATATCCAGTCTGAATCATTTTAGTAAATCGACTCATTCAGATGAATCATTTCAAGTAATCAGCAAGAATGATTCACTAATTCATTCGTTGTGAAATAAGTAAATCTTTGGGGGTTAGTAAGATTTTTTTTAATGTCTCTTCTGCTCACCAAGGCTGCATTTATTTGATTAAAAATATAGTAGAAAACAGTAATATTGTGAATAATTTCAAATAACTATTTTCTATTTGAATATATTGTAAAATGTAATTTATTCCTGTGATCAAAGCTGAATTTTCAGCATCATTACTCCAGTCTTCAGTGTCACATGATCCTTCAGAAATCATTCTAATATGCTGATTTGATACTCAAGAAACATTTATGATTATTATGAATGTTGAAATCAGTTGTGCTGCTTCATATTTTTGTGATACGTTTTTGTTCAGGAATCTTTGATGAATAGAAAGTTCAAAAGAACAACATTTATTTGAAATATCATAAATGTCTGTACTGTCACTTTTGGTCAGTTTAATGCATCCTTGCTGAATAAAAGTATTAATTTCTTAAAAAAAAAATCTTACTGATCCCTAACTTTTGAATGGTAGTATATATTAGGGATGCACCGATATGAAAATTTTGGCCGATAACGATAACCGATAATTCTTTATATTTGAAAGCCGATAACTAATATATTGGCAGATAAATCTAAATCCAAATTTTTATATAATTTTTGAGAGCCTGATTACAAAATAAAAATCTCGCCATTAAAAGCCATGTCTCAAACACACAATTATAATGTTCTCATTATAATTTTATGTAGTCTATATGACAGACTTGCGCCTGCACATGTTGAACTTAACTGTCTTTTTCTTTTTGAAGTGATTTCAATCATATTTCAAGCAATTCAAAACCATCATTGTGAACAGTGCACATCTGAAGTGGAAATATTCCATTATTCATCGGCTTTAACGATAACATTAAAAATGAACATATATCGGCCGATACCGATATTATGGCCGATATATCGTGCATCCCTAATATATATAGGTTGTATTTAGTGTCAATGTGTGACTTTAGTTTTGAAGGTGTTACCTCATTGTATTTCATACCAGATGAATATATATTAAATTAAAAAGATATAAATAGAGTTTTCCACCCACTCAAGCTGGAAATCCATTGATCAGTTCTTCTTTGCTGTATCAACCTTGTAAACACAAGTTTATTTCCAGGCAGGCTGATAAGAAAACTGTATTAGTTTGCAGTGTGCATCAAACGGTCAGTAAACAGACTGCGGGCCACTACACCGCTTTGATACGTGCCATAAACTCAGAGTGCTGCTCAGCGTTTGCTTATCATGAATCCTGCAGTTCCAGCATGGTTATTGGTTAAAGTCCCGCTCTTGAATCGGCCTCAGCTGTGTCTCTAGTTACCGCTCTAAATAGCACACAGCTAACCAATGCGAGTTAAATCACCTCAGACAAAAACGCTGCTGAATCTTTCAGGAATTGAAATGCTAAACGCCTGGAGCAGCAGCGAGTCTGAGTTTACAGTAAAGAGAATAGCTGCTCACTCGCTCAGAAACTCATCTGACATTTCAATGCTCAAACTGAGCTGGTGCACGACCTTCCCATGCCTGTAAATAAGTCTTCAATCCCTCTTTTATTTGTGTCTTTCTCTTTATCTGGTTCTGTTTGGCTCTTAAACGCTGGGTTGATTCTCAAGGCATGAGCTGGCATATTCTCATCCTCTCTCTCCATGTTTCCCTGTGGAGGTGCTGTTGGCAGAGTGTTTGTGAGCTGTAAGCCGAGTGTCGGGATGCTGGTGCCAGTTGAGAGAGATCAGGGAGCGAGTCCTCGCCGCATGTGACCACTTCACACGTCCTGCTGACTGACACGAGATTCACACACCCTCGTGAACCTGCTGAGGCCTCCTCATGCGCACAGTCATTAGAACTCCATGATGTTGAGTGAGCCAGACAGCTTTCCTTAGCTAATTCATTGCTTGGGTGTTTTGGGTGTTCGCTAGGGTGTTGATTAGCAGTTACTAGGGTGTTCTGGGAGGTAACTAGGGCATTGCTAAGCATTTACTAGGGGGTTCAGGGTGGTCACTAGGGCATTGCAAGGTGGTTGTTAGGGGGTTCTGGGTGGTCGATAGGGTGTTGATTAGCAGTTACTGGGAGGCTCT
Organism: Ctenopharyngodon idella; assembly: GCF_019924925.1. Classification (NCBI taxonomy): domain Eukaryota; kingdom Metazoa; phylum Chordata; class Actinopteri; order Cypriniformes; family Xenocyprididae; genus Ctenopharyngodon; species Ctenopharyngodon idella. The sequence goes on along the minus strand of NC_067221.1, from coordinate 41,421,625 downwards.
GGGTGGTCGCAAGGGTGTTGCTAAGTTACTAGAGAGTTCAGGATAGTAACTAGGGCATTGCTAGGTGATTGTTATGGGTTCTGGTCGGTCACTAGGGTGTTGCTAAGCAGTTACTGGGGGTTCTGGGTGGTCACTAGGGTGTTGCTAAGTTACTAGGGAGTTCTGGATATTTACTAGGTTATTTCTAGGTGGTTGTTAGTGGTTCATGGGTGGTCACTAGGGTGTTGCTAAGCAGTTAATAGGGGGTTCTGGGTGGTCACTAGGGTGTTACTAGGTAATTGCTAGGGGTTCTGGTGGAAGCTAGGGTGTTGCTAGGTGGTACTGGATAGTTACTTGGTTATTGTTAGGTGGTTATGATGTCGCTAGGATGTTGCTTAGCAGTTACTATGGTGTTCTGGGTGGTTACTATGACATTTCTAGGTGGTTGTTATGGAGTATTGGATGTTTGCTAGGGAGTTGCTTAGTTACTGGGGCATTACTGAGGGATTGTTAGGGGTTCTGAGTGGTCTCTAGGTTGTTGCTAAGCAGTTACTATGGTGTACTGGGTGGTCACTAGGGCATTGTTAGGTGGTTGTTATGGGTATCTGGGCAGTCGCTAGGGTGTTGCTAAGTTATTGGGGTTTCAGAATAGTTACTAGGGTATTGCTAGGTGGTTAGAGGGTTCTGGGTGGTCATTAGGGTGTTGCTAGGATGTTGCTAAGCAGTTACTAGGGGGTTCTGGGTGGTCACTAGGGTGTTGCTATGTGGTTTCTAGAGGTTATGGGTGGTAGCTAGGGTGTCACTAAGTTATTAGGATGTTCTGAATATTTACTGGAGTATTGCTGGTGGTTGTTAGAGGGTTCTGTGTGTTGCTATGATGTTGCTAAGTAGTTACTAAGGTATTCTGGGTGGTTACTAGGGCACAATAGGGTCACTAGGGTGTTACCAAGCAGTTACTAGGGGGTTCTGAGTGGTCATTAGGGTGTTGCTAGGTTGTTTCTAGGGGTTCTGGGTGGTAGCTAGGGTGTTGCTAAGTTACTAGGAAGTTCTGGATATTTACTAAGGTATTGCTAGATGGTTGTTAGAGGGTTCTGGGTGGTCTCTAGGGTGTTGTCAAGCAGATATAGGGGGTTCTGAGTGGTAACTAGGGTGTTGCTAAGTGGTGCTGGATAGTATAGGGTATTGTTAGGTGGTTATGGTGTTGCTAGGATGTTGCTTAACAGTTACTGTGGTGTTCCGGGTGGTTACTAGGACATTGCTAGGTGGTTGTTAGGGAGTTTTGGGTGTTGACCAGGGTGTTGCTAAGTTACTAGGGCATTTTGGGTGGTTACCAGGGCATTGCTAAGGGATTGTTAGGGTGTTCTGGGTGTTCTGTAGGGTTGTTAAGTTACTAGGGAGTTCTGGGTGGTCAGTAGGGTGTTGCTAAGTTACTAGGGCATTCTGGGTAGTTACTAGTGCATTGCTAGGTGATTGTTAGGGGTTCTGTGTGGTCTCTAGGTTAAGCAGTTACTATGGGTTATGGGTCATTACGGCATTGCTGGGTGATTGTTAGGATGTTGTAGTTGGTTGATAGGGAGACGATAGGAATTTGACAGTGTTAGCTGGTTATTTGGGTGTTCTGAGTGGTTGTTAGGGTGTTGCTAAGCATTTACTGTGGTGTTCTTTGTAGCTACTAGGCTGTAGCTGGTTTGTGCTGCTGTGTGGGCGGTGAGTATTAATGTGTGTATCTGTGTTTCATTACACTTAAAAGAGACAGACTAGAGAGCAATTTTACAGAAGCCAGACATTTCCTGTCTAAGCAGGATTAGAGACGGCGTGAAGGATACTAAAAGACAGACCACCCACAGAGAGAGAGAGAGAGGGAGCGCTGTGAGGAGAAGTTCAGTAAAACAATGAAAGGATGAAACGGCTGATTGCTATTCTGAGAGTGTTTTGTTGGTGTGTCTGCATGCTGGATAAAAAAAAAAATTTCCTTACCAACGTCCTGCCACTGCATTAATATTCATATTCTCCATCTCCTTTATAAAGGACACACAGTCTTCTAATAAACCTCTGTTTGTCATTTCCTATCCGCATGCTGTGTGTGTGATGACTTCGCTGATTGTTGTTTTGCATTATAGTATTGTAGTGTGCATGTGCGTGAAGGAAAGGTCAGGGTTTGTTTGATTGTCAGCACGTTGTTCAAGTATTGACAAAATCAAATATTTCATGTTAACCATAGTCAAATGTGGTGTTTCTAATACAGGTTAAATAATGAAAGACAAGGTTTTAAAGCATGGCTGTATGTCCCAATGTTGTACTGTCTTAGTACACACTCAAAAGTGTGTACTTTCCTCCAGTAAGTAAGGTACACGCTTTTAGTGTGTAGTATAGCTATGAGAATTGAGACGCAGCCAGTATTGTTTCTATCATTCTCATTGTTCTCTCCTTCTCTTTGTTTGTTCTCTGTATTTCTCAGGATGTTGCGTGTCGGCGCCGGTGGGCTGCAGGTTCTAGCGGTTCTGCTGGTGTTTTCAGCAGACTGTGGTGAGTTCTGGTTCACTCTTTCTCTCCCAACAGCATTCGAACCAAAATGGGTCCACACACAAGTAATGTGGCGCTCACACAGGACATGATCTCGCATTCAAAAACATCTAGAAAGATCAACATGACATGGCGTCAGCAGATGCATAAATCACAAACCTGTATGACTTTCTTTTTTTTTAGGGATGCACCGATATGAACATTTTGCCCGATACTGATAACCGATAATTCTTTATATTTAAAAGCCGATAACCGATATATTGGCCGATAAATCTAAATCCAAATTTGTTTATATAATTTATATTATATAAAATTTATATAATTTATATAAAAATTAACATATATCGGCTGCTACCAATATGGTGGCCACTATTTCGTGCATCCCTACTTTTTTCTGCAAAACATAAAAATATATTTTTTAAAAAATTTTGTTTTTTGTTTTAGTCAGTTTTATTTTTTATTTATTTCCTTTTAATAATTTTAGTGCTTAAACTTATTTCAGTTTATTGCCAATGCAATATTTCTAATTTTCATGTAATAATTATTTCATTTTTATGTCAATCAACAGAAATGTTTTTAATAAGAAAATAAGTTTTTAATCAGAAACATGTTTGAAAAAGTGCATATATACAAAGACAAACCATTCTTAAATTCATGTGCACGTGACGCCTACAAATATTGCTTATGAAGGCATCTTGACTACAGTTTGGATCAGCACACACAAACACTATTACGGGTGTCAGAAGTGTCGACCCATCTGTAGATGCAGAATTCGCTGATTCTTTGTGCTCGTGCTGAATATCTCAGTCAGGCCTGACCGCACGTAACCCGCCCGTCACCTCAATGAAAGCCCTCCTACCGCTTAAACGGATCAGTGTGTGTGTGTGAGCGACCACAAAATGCTTCATAGGCCAAATGTTTTCACTGGCAGCTTCAGTTTCATTAGGCTCTTTAGCGATGGGTGGCTGCTTTGAAGGATGATGGGAAATCACTCCCTCCTGCCAGGACGATTTACGACCCCTGTACATCCAGACCTGCCCTCTTTAGAGCGGACGTCAGGATGTGTGAGAGGCACAAATGATGTGCTAGCGGCTATCTACTAAGAGCCTAGTGTTAGGGTACCAGTTAAATGGGACCTATAATGCCCCTTTTACAAGATGTAATATAAGTCTCTGGTGTCCCCAGAATGTGTCTGTGAAGTTTCAGCTCAAAATACCCCACAGATCATTTATTATAGCTTGTCAAATTTGCCCCTATTTGGGTTTGAGCAAAAACACGCTATTTTTGTGTGTATCCCTTTAAATGCAAATGAGCTGCGGCTCCCCGCCCCTTTTCCAGAAGAGGGTGGAGCTTTAACAGCTCACGCTTCGGTCGCTCAACAACAACAAAGCTGGAGAATCTCACGCAGCCAAAATGAGGATTGTCAGTAACGGTGTTCAGCCTTACATTGTTCAAACCGGAGTCGGACACTGATGGAGAGACTCAGGAAGAAGTTACAACTTTTAGAAAGAAACTGGACGTTTCTGAATGATTAGTGGATAAATTTATGTAGTTGCTGTGGAGTTGATTCAACTCATCGACTAGCATGTGCCGTCATGTTAATCTTTTGTTCAAATCCAGCATTGAATTGACCCTCGTTTGTGAAGCAGTCCGGCGTAAAATGATGGCATGACAACAACACTCTACTACAACAACTCTTCCTCTTCTTTAAAGCAGCCCAACATGGCCTCGCCCCCTTTGTTTCGTGTTCTCGGGGGCTTTAGGGTTAGTGATGTCACTAACCCAGGAAGAAGCTCATTGTAGTCCCTACCAGCCGTTTGTTGTAGTCCTTAAACAGCGATTTCTGTAAAAGAAAATATCTCCCTTTGCATTGAACTTTGAGCGTCGTAACTTTGCAGATTTTGTTTATGTTCAAACAGCAACATTACACACTAACTAAAGTTTTATAGCAATTTTATAGCAATATATTTTAATTTACTGCTGTATTTTTAATTCTATTTTTTACAAGCCACATCTAGAGATCAGAATATCATAGAGGCTTGGAAACCACCCACAGATCTCCAGCATCAAGGCAACAAGGTTTTCACAGACAGACGGCACTCATATTCCCTTCAGAAAATGCACAAATTCAGTTTCCAATAGACAAGACTGCTGTGTTGAAGAACAGAGTTCAATTACATGAGGATTGATTTCACACACACACACACACACACTGGCATAACCGCATCAGTCTGATAGGAAGAGAATGTCAGATTGCCATGGAAGTGTGTGTGTGTGTGTGTGTGTGTGTGTGTGTCTGAGAATTGAATGACTACAGGGGGAAATTAATTCTATCCTTCCTTTGCAATAAAGTGCCACAAAAACACTCTTCTTCTCTTACATGGACAGACATTCTAGATCTGTTCCAAAACCTGTCTGCTCCCTACATAGGCAGCTCCCCTCTAAGGTGGCATCCTGACTGTAATAGAGTGCATTAGTGCCCGTCCTGGAAGTATTTTTTCCATTAATTTTTCCTATAGGATTTTTAAAAAGTCTTCATTAAAGCGTTATAAGCCATGAACCAAGCCAACCAGCTACGAGGAGCATCACAACACTACAAACTTGATTTGAAGCAAAAAAGTATTAGAAAATCAGACAAAAAGACAATGGCTGTTTCTCAATTCCAAGAACGCAGAGAACGGACTTCCGTTCTCGTGGAGTCCGGTCTTGCCAGGCGACCTTGAAAGAACGAACTCGGAAGGACGCGAGGACACAGGACGCATCCTTGTGAGAATTGAGATGTGCTCAACTGACCGTCCCAGTATCTTATAAGTAGCAGCTAATGCACAATAAATACAACATAACATCACAAACAAATGTCATAGCCTATTGAAAGATTTCTTTCATATTATTATAGACATTGTTTTCATATAATCTTATATATTTTTATTTTACCGCATGTATTTATGAAAATGAGTAGCATTTGTGTTACCTATGCAATGTTAAGATTTTTTTTTTTATATGCCAATAAAATACTGCAGGCTTTCTTCAGGTTACCACTTTATTAAAATTAAGCAAAACAAATGGACAAATGTTTACTTTTACGAGTCGTCACATATTTGCAAGCTTGTAGCGGGAATCTAACAAGTGACTTTAAAAAATCTAACAAATAACTTTAAAGGGGACCCATTATGCCCCCTTTTACAAGATGTAAAATAAGTCTCTGATGTCCCCGGAGTGTGTATGTGAAGTTTTAGCTGAAAATACCCCACAGATCATTTTTTATAGCATGTTAAAATTTCCACTTTTTGGGGTTGAGCAAAAACACGCCGTTTCAGTGTGTGCCCTTTAAATGCAAATGAGCTGCTGCGTTCGGCCTAAGAGGGCGGAGCTTCAAGAGCTGATTCTCCGGTGTCAGGATTCAGTCAGGACGCACTATAATGTCAGAAACTGTGAATATATGCTGCATGGAGATAGAACAGGTATGGTTTAGTTCAATTACAGTTATAACTTATATTATCTTCTTGTTTTTATCCACTATATTAGTACAAGCCAGTTTACTGATGAGTTTTATAACGTTTATTATACTTCACACAAAAGATGAAGCGTCTGTTTTCACTCTAGAAAATCTCTGTAAGAGCTTAATAAAACACAGTGCAAGTGTGCATTAAAATATTATCCATAAACTCTCTCTCTCTCCCTTGCATTATTATCAACATACACAGCGAATTACACAGAAACACTCGTTAAAACTAACAGTAAACAAATATATAAAGACCTTATGTCTTTTCGGGTGGTGCTTAATAAACTGGTAAACTTTATATCCGTAAATCAACTCCGATGAACTGTAATAAAGTGCTCTCACCTTCATTACTGCCGTATCCAGTATCACTCTGGAGACTGTATGTTTTGTATTGTCCCTTTGTATTGACATTTGTTCACAAAGCAGTCCGGTGTGAAATGATTCGCACAGACATAAATGAATTTCGGTAGAGTTGAGGGAGCATTTTCTTCGAAAACAAAGTTAATCCACCTCGTCTTCAGCGGCTCGGATTTAGGGAGTAAATGGAGAGAGCTATGTGGATTAATCCATCCAGCTACAGAACACCTAAAACGCTTGGGAGACATTCTCATCAGTGCAGCAATGGCGGACTGTGAACTCGCTGTGAACTCGCTCAGGGCGGTTCTATGTTAAAACGGCAGTGTCTGTCAACATTTGTGGGCGGGGCCTGTGGCTAATGTGACGTCACACTGCCAGGGATCTGGAAACGGCTTGTTCTGAGACACTGCTTATGATTTATGCGGATTAAAAAAAAAGGAGTGGTTGGATTTTTATCATTATAGGGTGGTTGTGTACACACACTGCCAACACACATTTATGTCCAAACACCATGCAAAAGTGAATTTCGCATAATAGGTCCCCTTTAAAGCTTGCAGGCTTCTGTACGTCGACCACTCGCAGCGTCTTCTGGGATTTTTAACGGTTCGATTATCTCAAATCTACATTCGATGCATCCTCGATATCAAGAACACATCCGGGTACTTTCATGCGTCCTCTGTCCTTGCATTCTTGAGTATTGGAATTGAACTTCGACGGTTGATAATGACATAAAGCGAGAACACAAGGATGCAAGATCGCTTAAGAACGCATATTGAGAAACAGCCATGTGTACTTTAGTGAGGGAAAGAACTACAATCCCATGAAGCATTGCGAACAACATAATTGAATTAAAAACAATGGAGAAAAATAAAAGTCATTTACAAATGTTGATTATATATATAAAAACAAGTTTATTGCAAAATATGCATATATATACAAACATTTAAGTATTTTGAAAGTGTAGGGAGTGGAGTGGGCGGAGCTCTTTTGGAGCGTGTTGCTTTTTCCGACTCTCTGATTGGTGTAATTTTCGTAGGGCATTATGGGTAATGTAGTTTTTCACCAGGAATTCTGCTGTTAAGCATGATTATTTTAAAAATGAGCTGAAATAATGAGGGCTAACGTCTTCAGAAGAAGCAAATACCATCGATTAACAATCTTGTAGCTCACTGTAGGGCTGTCTTTAAATGTTTATGTTACTGTTCAAAACCATTTTCCATATGGAGAAACCTGACTGTTGAACTCTATTGAACTTTATAAGCTACTGATTTGTTTGCAGCTCTCGAGCCACACAAATAAGTGTACAAATTCACAGAAAATACAATTGTGCAGTTTTTATTAATTCTAGTTTTAGTCTTTTTTATGTGCATTTGTTATCTTTTTTTCTTTATTTCAATTAATGTAAATGAGTTTTTAGTTTTTGATTCTGGCATTGCCTTATTCATGATGGACCTTGATTTTGGTCAGAATGAAGGTTCTCAGAAGGCAACATGATGCTGCTGCCTACCTTTGGATCAGCGTTGGTCCTGTGATTTCTGTGGGCAGCAGATCAGCAGTGCTTTGTGTTGTTAGAGCTGAATGTTTGGACGGCTGGCGACTTCAGTTGTGTTGAATCAGATTTAGCGTATCGAGCCGAGCGAGCGCCATCCATAACTCTCCTGGTTACTGAGCAGCAGTTGCCATGGTTATGGATGGTGAGGGCTGAGAGGTGTAAACTACTGCAGGTGCTGCTGTGTGTGTGGAGCTGGGAAAGGTTATTCAGTTAATACATTAATCTGTAACCCCCCTCTGGGAGTGTGTGAGTGTGCGTGTGTGTGAGTGTGCGTGTGTGTGTGTGAGTGTGTGTGTGTGTGTGTGTGTGTGTCAGCCACTGTGTCTGATGGCATCTTATTTATGAAAGCCACTGGCGGGATTGATTTTTGGAAGTGTGTAAATGTGATTATGTGCTGTATTCTCATGTTTGCTATATGGGTGAAACTTGTCAACAGCATGTCTAGCTCATATTGCACCTCAAAATGTAAAAATGCATGATTATATATATATATATATATATATATATATATATATTCGCTCAAATTCTCAGTGTAATTCCAAAAAACATTTATTAAATTATATAAATGGTAAGTAATTATAAACGTAATCATGGTAGTATGCCTTTAATTTACTTATTTACTCATTTTAAAATGATATATCATGATTAATATACTAATATATCATAACATGCTACTAATAAATCTAAAAAATATAATTTAAAATTAATTTAAAAATATGCAATTATATTGTGCAATTAAATGCAATTATTATGCAACTGATTATAATATGCAATTAAATATGTGATTGCATTTAATTAACTTAAAAATATGCAATTATCATAAAATGATGATATAATAAAGTGTATATATTTAAATGGCTTTTACATCTTTTTATTATCTGTTTTACTGCCTTTAATTTATACTCATGTAAATTAAAAAATGTTGCAATACGATAAGACACTAATAATGTAAAAAAAAATGGTAATGATAATTTAGGGAGGAAATAGGCTTAATTTTCTTTATGCAAAACATGATTTTTTTTTTTATTTTATGACGAATCAGGCATGTTTTGGTGAAATTCACACATATACTCTAAAGAGTTACATCTCATTAAGAAGGAAAATTAGTTGGTTTTTGCACAAAGACAAACCCGCGGAGGGTGAATCGAGACCATCTAAATGCAGATTTGAGCTTTCATCACTTATATCATTATTCAAATGTTGGGATATACCCTCATCCCTAAATCCATATGGAATGAAGGAACTGCAGTTGATTTTCTATGCATTTACCGTTACAGATTGTTCAGGTAGGCGAGAAAGCGACCACGGGTGGATTTGGGAGATTAGATTTCCTTTTCCTCCTTTCTCACTTTAATATCTGTGGACAGCATCTGTGTAAAAACCAACGGGAAATGTGTTTACAGTAATGCACTTACAAGTCTAGCAGGCAGTTCACCGCAAAGAAATGTTTAAGATATGCAGCTGTCACAGTGTTTTGACAGTATAACCACAACACTTGAGCATTACAGGTCAGGAAGACGCTGTTTTCTGCTGCCAAAGCAAATCCACTTTAATGAGATTGATACGGTAAAACCGACATCATCGCTACTGTTCGTATCACTGTGTATCAAGTGCTGAGGAAGAGCTGAAATTCAAATATGTTTGGTTTCCAAAACGCGCTTTAAGCAGTTGACCAATCACAACAGACTAGGCCGTCTGACCTATCAGAACAGAGCAGCTCTCAGAAAGGCAGGGGTTTAGAGAGACCATTTCAGACACTGATGGAAAAGAGCTATTGCTGCAATGGATATGATGAGAAAGATGCACTTGAACACACATCAGACCCAGATCCAGTTAATAAGAGCATCTCTCAAAGTCCATGACAGTTAGAGAATATGATGAAGTTCAGCTGTAGAATATCCTTCTTTTAAAAGAACAAAATCACTTGAGTGTCAATTTGAGAGGTGAAGCTTCAAAGAGCATCTTTGTGTTTTTTCCCCTCACACCTCTGAAGTGTTTGGAGAGTTTCTGTCTGTGACTTCAGCTGTTTTAATGAACTGTGTTGAGATGGAGAAGAGACGTTCAGGCTGAAGAACAAATATTATTCATGTGTTTTCTGTGTTTGACTCTTGAGGACGTTACAAAGGCTTTTGCTGGGTTGAATGAGGAACAGTAAACTGGACATTTCTTCTGTTTGGATCACATCTGAGAAATCTGACTTTCTCTCGATGTAAAAAAAATGTTCATATTTGCTTCCTTAAATCACACTCATGCTTTTGTAAATGATTTTGTAAAATCAGTGCATGTAAAGTTCAACATTTTTTTTAATTTACCTAGAGAGTCCAGAGAATTGCACTGCAGTGGTTTTATTGAGGTTGAGTGAAAAACCTTGGACTAGTTCGCAAAAGTAGTACACATATTTAACAAACGATTTAATTGACAGCAGTGGTTCTTGAGGCGAAGTTGTTCAGAATGAGGAGATCTAACATATGATATGAATATTGTGCGTATGTGTGAAACACCACGTTATTACAGAGGAGTCAAGCGCGATAGCGCCACCTGGTGGCCGATTTCTTTCAAATTTCTCACAGACCTCTAGGGCGACTAGTCAAACAGGCACACCAAGTTTCATTCCGTTCGGCCTCCGTTAACCTTGTCTGCTCAAACTTTATTGGCCGATGGCCGCTGTGTTTTTTAAGATACGCGAATGTCCTTATAGACAATAACGGCACGACACATCATGCTAGTTTTTAAGTCAATCGGACTGACTGTAGCTATAGTAGTTTTCGTGTTTTTTTTTAATTTTATAGCACCAACAAGTGGCCAGTCGCCATGTCCTTTTTCATGTGACCACAGACTGAGTCCGTACATACTGTATGTGTACCGAGTTTGGTGAAATTATCTCATTTCATTTTAGTAAAAGAGGCCACACCCACTTCGAACATTTTGGGGACCCATCCCGGACGTGAATTGAAATTTCATCTTTTTTCCATAATTATTGACAATCTGACTATAGAGAATCTTTCTGCACTGGTTCGGTTCCGATTGGGCGAAAAACCTAGAATTCATTCACAAAAGTAATTTTTTAAATAAGCGCAAATATTCAACAAACTATTTGATTGACAGCAGTGTTTCTTGAGGCAAAGTTGTTCAGAATGAGGAGATCTAACATATGATATGAATATCGCATGTATTTGTGAAACACTGCGTAATTACAGAGGCTTAAAACTCATTAGCGCCACCCAAATTTCTCACAGACCTCTAGGGCGACTAGTCAAACAGGTACACCAATTTCCTTTTCGTTTGGCCTCCATTAACTTTGTCTAATAGGTGCTCAAACTTCATTGGCCGACTGTCGCCATGTTTTCTGAGATACGCGAATGTCCTCATAGACAATCATGACACGGCATGCTAGTTTTCAAGTCAGTCGCTGTAGTCATTTATTTATTAATTTTTTTATAGCACCAACAAGTGGCTAGTCACCTCTTTCATGTGACCACAGATCACATACATTTGGTGAAATTATCTCATTGCGGTTTAGTAAAAGTAAAAATCTTTTTTCATCTTTTAAGAAAAAAGTCGAGTAGTTTGCATCACTGGATGTTACTGTCGGTCTTTTAACATTTCTATCGCAAAACATGTAGCGTATTAAATGTTTCACTATTTACATCTTACCTCACTCTTTCAATGTTAAACTGATGCTTTGCGCTGGCTGTGAACAGTAAACCCCGCCTACTTCGATTTGATTGACCGTCTCAATCATTTTGACATTGACGAGCGCTGTTAGACCGCTGAGGCAGACCAGTCACCAGACTAAAAATTGTAATTTTTAAACCTTTTTGTCATCCTAACAACAAACAGAGCGCTGCCTAATGAAGTACAGGAAGAATTTCAAATATTGGGGGGACTATTAGGCCATTTCTAATTATTGGGGAGGACTTGTCTAAACTATAATAGTATCTCAAGGATACTAAAATAGGTCCAATAGCGATTGATTTATTGTTTTAGGTTGCTGTTGTAGATAATTAGAGATTCGGAATATTAACCTGAGACACCACACACGCTTTAAACACATTGCACACTTCAGCTTTAAATGAAACCTGTTCATTTCTCTCTCTTCTCTCGCAGGTGTGACTCAAGCCGAGACTCTGGTGACCGTCCGGAGAGTGACCCATCCTCCGCTGCGGCATCCGTTGGCAGAGTCCGCCCTCCTCCCGTGTGTGTTCACCCTTTCGCCCGCCCTCATCCCGGCCCACGGTCCTTACATCCACTGGACCCGCGGCTCAGGAGACCAGGAGAGGACGGTGCTGTCGGCCCGGGACGGGGTGGTCAGGGTGCACCAGGCCTACGCAGGTCGGGTCAGTCTGCCTGGTTACTCCGCCAACCATCTGAACGCATCATTGGCTCTCTCTCAGCTCCGCTCCAATGATTCCGGGACTTTCCGATGCCACGTCGCCCTGGGGGACAGTTATGAGCAGGATACGGTCAACCTGGAAGTCACAGGTGAGATCCGAACAGCGCCTGAAATCATCCGGAATTCAACGGGAGCTGAATTTAATATTCAAGATCCGCTGTTACTGGACGTTTTCATACATATTTTATAGCATTACACACATTTCAGGATGAAATATGATCCTTGAAACAGTGTTTTCATTGTTACTTGAAATAAAGCTGAAATAAACTAAAATATAAATAATTGAAAGGTTTGAAGTACTAAAATGATTAAAAATAAACTGAAACAAATATAAATTAAAGCTAAATAAAAATATTGAAAAACAAAATCCCAATAAAAATGACAATAACAAAAAAATCACTAAAACTTAAAATGGAAATGAACTGAAAATATAAAAATAAAAGCTCATTCAAAATATTAATAAATACTGTAATAGTATATAAATAATACTGCCTTAATTTGTGAAAAAGGGCTAGAAATGTTTGAATGTATTTTTATGATTGATATAAAATTACATTTTTATAAAAAAAATAATTTTATAATTTATAAATGTATAACATTTTGGTGTTTTAAAAAAAATCTTAATATTTATAAAATATTATAAAATTTATAAATATTGTAAAATGTATAAATATTATAAAATATTGTAATTTTATATATTTTGTTTAGAGTACTTTTTAAAGACATTGTTAAAAATTTGCTTTACAGAATTTGTGAACAAAAGGCTAGAAATTAACAGTTTGAATGTGTGTGTGTGTATATATATATATATATATATATATATAAAAATTATAATTTATAAATGTATAATATTTTGGTGTTTTGGTGTTTTTAAAAATAATTTTATAATATTTTATTTGTAAAGCACCTTTTGCAATAGACATTGTTTCAAATATAATTTTTTTAATAATTTATATAAAATTTATTTTTTTATAAATGTGCAATATTTTGGTGTTTTTAAAAATAATTTTATAATATTTATTAAATATGATAATTTTATAATGTTATTTATATAGCACTTTTCACAATGGACATTGTTTCAAAACAGATTTACAGAAAAATATTACAGTAATCATATCTTGCGTTACGTAAGGTCTTCATTTAGCTGTTCAATTAAAAGAAAATTATAGCTTATTATATTTGTCTGTAAACCCCCAGTGAGCAAGTGGAATTCGTTATGAAAGTCGTTTTGCACGGCTAAAGTCGAACGTGACCACATCTGAACCCAGAACATCAGTTTTCAGATAAAGACTGAGGAAAACTGCTGGTTCATTAACAATTAACGAGTCTGCTGTGAATTAATGACCCCCTCATTACATCGATTCAGACTGTCAATATCATACTCGTTTGAGCCTTTTCTCTCTTTTCTTTAGCTCTGCTTTATTTTCATTTTCATCTGAGGATCTCATTAACTGGTTAATTGGCCATAACTCTTTAATTAGAACGGTCTGATTGATTACCTGAGAATGAGGGATTGTGTGAATTCTGCTACAACTGAGATCATGAGGAAAACAGGTGACGCTTAATGAGGGAAATTACAATAAACTACAGATAAATCATCTGAAATTTTCTACCTAAATAATGTACGTGCTGCAAAAGACAATTAATATTCAGTGATATTACCAATTTTTTATCTTCAGACTACAGCTGTACGATTCTGGAAAAAATGAGAATCACAAGTTTTTGGTTTCAAACAGAGACAGACAACTAAACAAAATAACGTAATTTACTAGAGGTTCTGACAAAATGTTAATTGCTGCAGTCTATTTAAAATGTTTAATGAATCTGAATGAATTATTTAAAGAAAACTGGTTTGAATGACTCACTCATAATGTCATTGATTCAATGACTCACTCATAAATTCTTCACTTGTTCCATTACTAAATGAATCAGTGTTTTTTTTTTTTTTTATTAATCTCTTGAATGAATGATTCAGTGACTCACTTATAAATACTTGTTTCATTACTGGATGAATCAGCATTTTTTTGAACAAATCTCTTGAATGAATGATTCACTTATAAATTCTTCGCTTGTTTCATTACTGGATGAATCAGTGTTTTTTGAACAAATCTCTTGAATGAACGATTCAATGACTCGCTCATAAAGACTTCACTTGTTTCATTACTGGATGAATCAGTGTTTTTTTAAACGAATCTCTTGAATGAACGATTCAATGACTCGCTCATAAATACTTAACTTGTTTCATTACTGGATGAATCAATGTTTTTTGAACAAATCTCTTGAATGAACGATTCAATGACTCACTCATAAAGACTTCACTTGTTTCATTACTGGATGAATCAGTGTTTTTTTAAACGAATCTCTTGAATGAACGATTCAATGATTCACTCATAAATACTTGTTTCATTACTGGACGAATCAGCATTTTTTTTTTTTAACAAATCACTTGAAAGAATGATTCAATGATTCACTCATAAATACTTCACTTGTTTCATTACTGGATGAATCAGTGTTTTTTTAAACGAATCTCTTGAATGAACGATTCAATGACGCACTCATAAATACTTCACTTGTTTCATTACTGGATGAATCAGTGTTTTTTTAAACGAATCTCTTGAACGAACAATTCAATGACTCGCTTATAAATACTTCACTTGTTTCATTACTGGATGAATCAATGATTTTTGAACAAATCTCTTTAATGAATGATTCAATGACTTACTCATAAAGACTTCACTTGTTTCATTACTGGATGAATCAGTGTTTTTTTAAACGAATCTCTTGAATGAACGATTCAATGACTCACTCATAAATACTTCACTTGTTTCATTACTGGATGAATCAGTGTTTTTTGAACAAATCTCTTGAATGAATGATTCAATGACTCACTCATAAATAATTCCTAGTGCTTTACCTGTGACTCTCCACAGAAGCCGTTGTCAGTTAGGTTGTTAATTAACTGTGTGTTAATATGTCTGTGTGTTTTCAGGTGTGGTGTTTCACTACGGTTCTCCTGCGGATCGATATTCTCTGTCCTATGCCGAGGCCGTTCGAGCGTGTGAGGAGAATTCGGCTCAGATCGCCACGGCCGAGCAGCTGTGGGCTGCGTTTCACTCCAGTATGAACAGCTGTGCGGCCGGCTGGCTCAAAGACCAGAGCGTCAGGTCAGCAGCACCTGTCATAAGCATTGTTAAATCTCATGCATTTCTAGTTATTTTCACCTCAAGCTATCATAAGGCTACTTTTGCAATATTGCAGGTAAATTATTTAGCATCTACATGACAGCACAGCACTATTTACATATGGATGTCTGGATTCCCACAGTGTTTCATCCGATCTTACTCCTCGTCTCCTCTCCGCAGGTATCCCGTACAGACACCGGAGCTCGGTTGCAATGGACACACTGAGTTTTCTCGTGGGGTGAGGAATTATGGGAAACGGGACCCTTCAGAATTGTTTGACGTGTATTGTTTCGCCAATCACATGCAAGGTGAGATTCCAGAAAACGTGTTTTAATATATTAATATACTATATGTATGTGCTTTGAAACACTAACTAAATAAATAAATATATACAGTCAAACCTAAATGTATTCAGACCTTGAACATTTCATTCATTAATACAGTTTATTCACTATAGTTTAAAAAATGGTAATAAAATATGACAAGATTTCAGAGTTAAACTGTGTCAGAAAAATTAATCTTAATTATGTCAGATAACACATAAGCAAAACATGGTCAGGTCAAAGTGTCTGAATAATTTTTGATTCCATATTTTTGTCAATTTTACTGGTATCCACTGTATGAAGAATTTTGGGTATAATATGTCACAGTTTACTTTATTTTGCTATCCTCACTTACATAAATGAACTATAGTGTCCTGAACCCACTAGTAAAAATATATCAAAAATATCTGAATAATTTTTGGTTTGACTGTAGTAGTAATGCATAATAATAATGATAATAATAATAATAAATATTATATTATAATTAATATATAATATATTAATATTATAATATTATATTATAATAAATTAGAAATATTAATAATTTATTTTTATATTAATTGT
The DNA here is from genome assembly GCF_019924925.1 of Ctenopharyngodon idella. Taxonomy (NCBI): domain Eukaryota; kingdom Metazoa; phylum Chordata; class Actinopteri; order Cypriniformes; family Xenocyprididae; genus Ctenopharyngodon; species Ctenopharyngodon idella. Next base: position 41,405,250 of record NC_067221.1, on the reverse strand, counting down.
ACATTATGTATTAATATTATATTAAATATTTATTAAACTAAATAAATAAAATACTACTTAAACGAGTATATTATCAAGTATACTATGTACTAAATAAATAATTTTATATATAAAATTAAATTATTTATTTATTTGTTATATTAATTGTATATTATTTATTAATATTACATGTTAAATATTTAACTAAATATATAATAGTAATGCATAATAATACATATTATTATTATTATTAATTTTATTATTAATTTATTTTCTATATTAATTGTATATTATGTTTTCATATTATATTAAATAAATATTTATTAAGTATACTATGTACTAAATAAATAATGATATATGTTATTTATTAATATTATATATTACATATTTATTTACCAAATAAATAAATGTATTACATATTTTAATATATAAATATATTACGTATTACTAATTTTATATTATGTATTAATTTTATATATTAAATATTTATGTATTATATTAATTGTATATTATATATTAATATTATATATTAAATACTACACAATATACTATTAAGTATACTGTGTACTAAATAAATAAATAATATACAGTATGAATGCATATTATATCATTACGATAATAATAGTAATTTTATTTATTTATTTATGTGTTTGTTTGTTTTTTTATTTATTTAAAAATCAGCAGTAACCCTGAAGGTCTGATGACCCTAATTTTTCTTAAGTCTGCCTAAAATGTTCAATATTAATTGATATTTTTAAGTAACCAAAACTTCCTTGTTTTTTTAAGAAATTGTAATTTTATCCTGAAGTCTATGATATGAACTATTACAGTAACACCACAGAACTGTATGTGGAGCTGTTAGCAGAGCAGAGAAACACTTTGTTTTGTAACATTTCTTATATATTCCCTCTACACACTTACTGAAAGTGGCATTAATTCATCTGAACCCATAAGCCATCTGTCCAGCCAAACCTCACTTACATCTGTCCTCGGCCTTTCGTTCTCCAGGTGAAGTGTCTGCCGTCTCCGCCCCGGACAGACTGACACGTCTAGAAGCCTCGGCTCACTGCGCGTCTGTCGGCGGTCAGCTGGCCACCGTCGGTCAGCTCTACCTGGCCTGGAGGTCTGGACTGGACTACTGCGAGCCGGGCTGGCTGTCCGACGGGAGCGTGAGGTATTCTGTCAAGGCGCTGCGGTCAGAGTGTGCCGGCAGAGAAGCAGGTGTCCGAACCGTTCCTCCGGCAGAACTGAGCAACGGAACCGCGCGCTTCGATGCTTTCTGCTATCACGGTACGCAGTGAAGTGTCACAGTCATGTGTTACTGCAGCTCTTACTCTGTTGTGGTGATTTTATTGATCCAGAGATGCAGTGGGGATTTGATCATGTTGTTAACCATGATGTAAGCATGATGCAAAATATCTACAGTGATATATTTTTAACAACTACAGTGTTGCATTTTTAATTCAGCAAATGCCATTTATCTTTTATCTTGGAAATAAAGAAATTTTATTTTTTTAAACCAATTTATTATTATTATTATATTTTAAAATAAATATTTATGTTATTGTTATATTATTTTTGTATTAATTGTATATTATGTATTAATATTATGTTATGTACTTATATGCTAAATATACTAATAAGTACACTATGTATTAAATAAATAAATATTTTAATATGTAATATTAATGCATAATATATAATTAAATAGTAAAATAACAGTAATAATAATATTCAGCAGGTAACAAATTATTGTTATTAATATAATTGTAATTATATTTTAATATAATTATTTATATTATTGTAATATAATTATTATAGAAATGGTATATTATGTATTAATATTATGTTTTAAATATTTATTTATTTACTAAATAAATAATATACTACATAATATACTATTAAGAGTACTACGTATTAAATAAATATTTTAATATATAATATTAATAAATAATATATAATGATAGTAATAATATTCAGCAAGTTTTTTACATTTACATTATTGTTTCTAATATTATAATAATAATAATATAATATAGTTATTTATATTATTGTAATATAATTATTATATTAATTGTATATTATGTAATAATATCATGTTTTAAATATTTAATTATTTACTAAATAAATAATATACTAAATAATATACTATTAAATGTACTATGAATTAAATTAATAATTTTATATATAATATTAATGAATAATATATAATTAAAATAATAGTAATAATAATATTCAGCAAGTGCTGTTCAGCTGTTTTGAATTTTTAAAACCAATTTATTATTAATAATCATTATTCTAATTATTATTATTATATTTTAATATCATTATTTATATTATTGTAGTATAATTATTATATTAATTGTATATTATGTATTAATATTTTATTTATATTATATATATATATATATAATTTAAATAATAGTAATTATAATATTCAGCAAGTGCTGTTCAGCTGTCATCTTGGAAATAAAGATATTTTTCATTTTTATTTTGTGGGTTAAAAGGCACACAAAATAGTTTTTTGTCACACTGGAAATGTAAAGTCGAGTCAAATGCATTGCTTTATGACACACAATATCTTTTGCAGTGTGCCATTTGTATATTTCACATTTTAATTTGCATATTTTGCATATTTTGCACAGTATACATACTGCATACTAAATAAAAAAAATATATATATAGCTGGTATGTCATTCTGAACACATCCTAAGATGTTTGACTATACATATAGATTTATTTATCTGACCAGACTTTTATCCAGAGTGATTTACAGTGCATTCAAGGTTTACGCGTGTCCCTGGTAATCGAACCCGTGACCTTGACGTCGCTTACGCTCCACCAGTTGAGTAATGTGTTTAGAGAGAGAAACTGAAGTAATTGAATTGAATTCGTCAACAGCAAAGAAACCGCAGACGGCTCCGACGGGCATCATGAAGTCCTTCCTGAGACCGTGGAGGTACATGACCGGAGACAACAGCTCAGAGCAGACGACAGAAGACGCGTCCCAGTCTCAGTCTTCCACCACCGGTACAATCATTCTCACTCTTGACGTGTCAGCAGTGAGCAGTGGATTATCTGGTGATGGTTTGTGTTTAGCTCAGGATGTTCAGTCACTGTCAGCCCAGAATCCTTTACATCAAAGATTATATACTAAATCCATCAGAACATCATTTTATTGGTAAAAGGAGCATATTTTACCTTATTGCAACTTTTTATCTTTCTCTCTCATGTCTGCTTTTAATATTAGTCAAGGTTTTTTTGCATACACTTTCAGCTTCTCTTTAGAACAGGCTGATTTTGTTTCTAAATGACCTTGCAAACATGTTTGTAATGTTTTGATTGAAAATTAAATTCTGCTGATTTAAATATTTCACCAAGGTGATGTTACAACATTTTAAAAGTTAGAATGGCTTGAAAATTATAAGGAAATTTTAATATTTTACACCAAAAGTCATGGAGTTACAGTATATACTGTAAATTATTTTATTCAGCAAAGATGCATTAAATTGATCAAAAGTGACTATTTCAAATAAATGCTGTTCTTTTGAACTTTGTAAATCAGTGAATCCTGAAAAATAAAATGTATCACAGTTTCCACAAAAATAAAATTTTTTTAAACCAATTTTATTATTATATTTTAATATAAATATTTATATTAATTGTATATTATGTTTTAAATATTTATTTACTCTAATATACTAAATATACTATTAAGTATACTATGTATTAAATAAATAAATATTTTAATATACAGTATTAATACATAATATATAATTAAAATAACAAAATAATAGTAATAATAATATTCCGCAAGTATTTAATTTTTTTAACCAATTTATTATTGTTATTAATATAATTATAATTATTTATATTATTGTAATATAATAATTCTTATAGAAATTGTATATTATGTATTAATATCATGTCAAATAAATAAATAAATAAATAAATAAAATAATATACTAAGTATACTATGTATTAAATAAATACATATTTTAATATATAGTATTAATACATAATATATAATTAAAATAATAAAATAATAGTAATAATAATACTCACTTTTAAACAAATTTATTATTGTTATTAATATAATTATAATTATTTATATTATTGTAATATAATAATTCTTATAGAAATTGTATATTATGTATTAATATTGTTTTAAATAGTTATTTACTAAATAAATAAATATACTAAATAACATACTATTAAGTTGTACTAAATACTACTATGTATTAAATTACATAGTATTAAATAATTGAATATATGATATTAATAAATAATATATAATTAAAATAATAGTAATAACAATATTCAACAAGTATTGTTCAGCTGTCATCTTGGAAATAAAGTTATTTTGATATTTAGTCAGTGCTGTTTTTTTTTTAACTTTCTATTCATCAAAGAATCCTGAGAAATAAAATGCATCACAGTTTCCACAAAAATATGAAGCTGTTTTCAACATTGATAATAATCATAAATGTTTCTTGAGCAGCAAATCATCATATTAGAATGATTTCTGAAGGATCATGTGACACTGAAGACTGGAGTAATGATGCTGAAAATTCAGCTTTGATCACAGGAATAAATTACATTTTAAAATATATTCACATAGAAAACAGCTATTTTAAAATGTAAAAATATTTCACAGTATTGCTATTTTTACTGTATTTGTCATGAATTAAATGCAGCTTTGGTGAGCAGAAGTTGTTATTTCTCATACTTGCTGTGCAGCCAGTGAAAGAGCGAGTTAAATCTGAACTATTCTTGTTGAATATCCTGTTTCACTTGGAAATGTCATATTCTGAAAGTAAACAGTGTTGTTTTTCATGTTAAACTTAATGTAGCTCCTCTCTGACTATATTCCAGACGCACAGACTGCCAGCCAGTCGGACCTTCCTGACCTCCAGCCCTCTAACTGGACCGGACAGGTGGATTTGGACAAAGAGCCGCACATGGCCGCCGAAGCCCCCGAGCTCTCAGCCGAATATCTGACAGTCCGTCTCCGCGCTGGAGACACGTCTCTGGACTGGAGTGGACAGTTGGACTCGTTCCCAGACAGCGAACAGGTGGTTTCTGCTCCGGGGTCAGATCTGAGTCCTGGCGGATCGGCCACAGAGGAAGAGGATGAGGATGAAGGTCTGTCCGGTCAGTCCGTCAGTCCTACAGCTCCTCAAGGAAAGGGCAAGAGTTCCCTCACCAACATCGTCAGCTCATTATGGAAACCCTGGAGCTACTTGACAGGAAGTGAGGCGGAGGCGACAACCAAGAGTGCGGCTGCTATGGAGACGACCGTGATGGACACAAAACCCACTGCAACTCCTGGATCAGGTAACTATTAAACTGCTTTTTCTCCATGTTCAACTTTCTTTAGTGTGTAATGATGCTGTTTGAGCATTAAAAAGGTCTGTAAACGTATCCTCTATATCCCTGAAACGCCTCCAATGTAGTCTTGAGTTTTCTTCACAATATTTCTCATTTAAATAATTCATACACAGGATAAAGGGGCGGGGCCTGGTTGAGTTAGTTAGTAGTGAGTTGAAACAGGCGGTTATGGTAAGGGGCGGGACATTTCCCAAACACCAATCACAACACACTGCTCCAGCCGACCAATCAGAGCACATTGTGCTTTTCAGAAGGAGGGGCTTCATAGAGACAGGAACTAAACAGAGCGTTACTGACAGACTGGGAAGAGAGGAGCTGAACAATGGAGAATATGAGGAAAATAATCAACCTGTTCTAGCAGAGCACAAAAACAACAGAACTTCACTGTAGCTGAGGACTTCTAAAGGATCACATGTTGTGATGGATGTTCAGGTGGTTCTGGTCAGAAACATTTGGTGTGACACAAGAAAAATGACTGCACAGCAAAAAAAAAAAAAAAAAAAAAAATAGGTCTTGCTCAGTATATTTGTCTTGTTTTCCAGTACAAACAATTTAAACATTCTGAAATGAAGGTACACTTAAGAAGTAAAATTACTTAATATATTAAGTCTTGTTTTTTTTTTTAAAAAATATCAAAATGAAGTGAGTTTATGCTTAAAACAAAAACAAATATCTGCAAATGAGGGCAGAAAAGTAAACTTGCTTTCCCTTTGAATTAAGTTTGATTTTTTTTTTAGCAAAGTAAAATTATTTAGATAAAGATGTATGAATATATATGACTCCAACCATTCAACTTGACAAGTTAACAACGTTGTGCCTTTAGATAATAATGTTTTTTTTTTTTTGTTTAGATTTAGCATTATTCATCAGCATGTTAAGAGCATTTCATAATAAACAATGTTCTGATTGGGAAAATTATTTACAGGTTTTATAATTTCTCCTAATAATATGTCTTATAAGATGATATTTAAATGCTTAGTTTTATGATCAAAGCTCTGTAGTTTTTAAGGGGACCTATAATGCTCCTTTCACAAGATGTAATATAAGTCTCTGGTGTCCCCAGAATGTGTCTGTGAAGTTTCAGCTCAAAATACCCCACAGATCATTTATTATAGCTTGTCAAATTTGCCCCTATTTGGGTGTGAGCAAAAACACACCGTTTTTGTGTGTGTCCCTTTAAATGCAAATGAGCTGCTGCTCCCGGCCCCCTTTCCAGAAGAGGGCGGAGCTTTAACAGCTCACGCTTCGGTCGCTCAACAACAACAAAGCTGGAGAATCTCACGCAGCCAAAATGAGGATTTTGTTCAGCCTTACATTGTTCAAACCGGAGTCGACACTGATGGAGAGACTCAGGAAGAAGTTACAACTTTTAGACGTTTCTGAATGGTTAGTGGATAAATTTGTGTAGTTGCTGTGGAGTTGATTCAACTCATCCACTAGCATGTGCTGTCATGTTAATCTTTTGTTCAAATCCAGTGTTGAATTGACCCTCGTTTGTGAAGCAGTCCGGCGTAAAATGACGGCATGTCAACAACACTCTACTACAACAACTCTTCCTCTTCTCTAAAGCAGCCCAACATGGCCACACCCCCTTTGTTGTGCGTTCTCAGGGGCGGGGTTTAAGTAAATTTTAGGGTTGGTGATGTCACCAACCCAGGAAGAAGCTTGTTGTAGTCCCTACCAGCCGTTTGTTGTAGTCCTTAAAATTTCTGTAAAAGAAAATGTCTCCCTTTGCAACTTCGAGCATCATAACTTTGCAGATGTTGTTTATCCTCAACATTAACAGCAACATTACACACTAACTAAGGTTAAAAAAGTGAAATCATAATCAACCACCCCTTTAAAACATATAATGCAATGCAATACAAAATTACAAAATGATGTATTGATAATTAAGTAAACCGAAGTTGCTTCAGTCCAGTAAGTGTTGAAATATTTTTAATGTGTATATGCAGTATTTCAGCTGTGCCTCTTAATACATTTGATTGTATAACATTTGCTTAAAAAATTCGTTATTTGTGATTTATCTGTATATTCCTTTTGAAACATATAGATAAAAAAGGGGGCTGGTCTTGGGCTTTAAAATCTCAGGCTGAAAACGGTCCCAGTCTCCATAAAGTCTGCCTTTATGTTCTACATCGAGGAGGGCCGAACGTTAAAGTTTCAGGATACTCCAGTTAGTGTCCTCTCCGCCTTCCTGTCTTCATTAATACAGATACCTTGTCTGGCCCAAACTGAACCCGACAGCATTAATGTTTAACTTCAAATGGAAACTTAGGCCTGTCGCCTACATTATTAAAGTCCATTTTCCATGAAGGCAGAATTTCGGCTCTGCCCCAGTGGAAGCTTCATAATTGAGGGTTGAAAGCTTGAGACGGGAAGCCAGAAACTGGAAAACTGCTACCACACTGTTCACTTATGTATACTTACTGTACGCTTGAATGCTTTCTGTGGTTTATTCTGCTGATATACCAAACATACAAGGAGCCTCATGTATAAAACTTTCTGTAGATTTCATCCTAAAAGCTAGAACCTGTGCAAAATTCCCTTTATTCAGCAGAAGATGCATCATACATGCATATCCACCCCGTCTCCTCCCCGAAATAACCATATATGGAGCTTACAACACCTAGTTTTACTTTGTTTGCATATCATTTCCATATGCATATTCTCACCCACGTGATACCATGTTTAACGGTACAAGACATTAGGAAAATATGAGCTACGTACTATAAATGCCATTTGTGCCGTCACATTGCATTGCTAAAAATCATTCAGTATCCTTGTTTATTTTTTTAGAAATCGCAATATGTCCGTGGAAAATGATGTATAATCATTGCGTACGCACAAAACAGCATTGAAATGTGTGTAAGTAGCGTTTATACCAAAATCTACTGCGCTGCCTATCTACAACACAGTTAAGACACACTATTTCACCCAATATTAGTTATTTTAGTTTATTATTTGAAGCATTTCAAGCCATTTATCCATTAGGATGCTGCTTTATGCCAGAAACAAAGCCGCGAGCGTTTGGCCTGCAGGCGTACTTGGATTCAGTTATTAGCTTGTAGCAACGCAAGATTGATTTCACACATCATTGCATTGCAAAGTGTGTCGGCACACAATTCATTACTGAATGCAAGTACTGTAGATGCGCGGGCCAAGTGCTTGTGAACTTGTGTCAAGTATGTTTTTCTGTAATTTCCTGTATAGAAGCAGAGCAGCTCACTAGGTTTTAGAACAGCTTCTTTCTTTAGTAAAATCACATTTGTTGTAAAATATCCATTGCTTTTATATTACCACAATGTAATCATCCATCAGTTAGTTCTAGGGATGCACGGATATGAAAATTTTGGCCGATACCGATAACCGATAATTCTTTATATTTGAAAGCCGATAACCGATATATTAGCCGATAAATCTAAATCAAAATTTGTATATAGTTTTTAAGAGCCTGATTACAAAAACAAACGTCTCACCATTAAAAGCCATGTCCCAACACACAATTATAATGTTCTTGTTATAATATTGTGTAGCCTATATGACAGACTTGTGCTGTACAAGTTGAACTTTTCTTTTTGAAGTGATTTCAATCATAGTTCAATCATATTTCAACCATCATTATGAACAGTGCACATCTGAAGTGTCTCAGCTAAAGGAAATAATCCATTATTTACCAGCTTTAATATATCAGCCAAATGTTCTTATTTGGCCGATAACAATAACATCCGATATTGATACTGATTGTGTGGCCGATATATTGTGCAAAACATTTGGGATTTAATTTTGTGATCAGCACAATGTGAAGATCAGACGTCGTCTGTGTTTAATAAAGAAGCAGTGTTATTTCAGTATTACTTATATACTATTATAGTATTTCTTTTTTTTGTTTAATTTTTTTGTTAATTCATTAGGTGTTTTTTATTACTTTTTGTTTTTCTTTTTAACTTTATTTCAGTTTTATTTTTTGTCATTTTTGAACTTCAACTTGTTTTATTTCAGTTAGCTTTCAAAGCAGCATCTCTTTTTTTTCAAGTTTTTCATCTAATATTAATTTTCTGCTTTATTTCAATTAACAAAAACTATTTTTTTTAAATAGTTGTAGTTTTACTTAACAATAACATCATGGCTTTTGCCCAGATTTTTGCCCCAATTTTCAGTCTGGATGAGTCGATGCTCAATTTCCAAAAGTCAGAGCCAGTCTGTAGATTTGAGTTGACAGATTTCACAGAAAATCACAGTATATGATGGACACAGACTCCAAATTTTAAGCTTCAGACCTGAATTCCATCCAATCAGAAGCGATCAAACATGCCTGATATTTTGAGCCGATTTTAAAGCACATTGTTTTCATTTGTCATGCATCTCCTAGCAGCGTGTTTCTGCTTGAGCCAATGACTACATTAATCCAGATACATTTTAAAATGGCATTTTTGTTTCAAAATGCTCTCTGTCCACACTAGCGTTTTCAAGCATTTTTCTAAAGGTTTCTCATCCACGCTGAAACATCAGAAAATGCTAAATTCACCTTACTGCACATGCGTAAAACCTCATAAAAGCTCACTGAGATGATACAGACAATATGCGTCACATGACTAAACATGCGTCATTGTTTTCAAAAACCTCTGTTTTCACAGTCTACACCAGAACATGATTTTATCCTCTTGGGAAAGTGTTTTCAAAAAGCTACATTTTCGCAGGACAAAACTGCTGTCTCAGTGTGGACGGAAGGCCAAAACGGAGAGAAAAAGATGCGTTTTCAAACAAAAAAGTATTAGTGTGGTCAAGAGCTGAGTTTGTGTGATCCTCAGCCGTTTAGTGAATGCTGCTCAATCTTTAAGCATTTACAAACTCGACTAGTATAAGATGCTTAGTGTTTTAAAACATGTTCAGATTATAAAAGTGGTGTTGTGTATTCCAGCTTTTAGTGGTGAAAATGGTGCAACTGATCACCTCATCAAAACACATCATTTGAGCACAAACGGACATGGACGGGTGGAGTCACACGCTGAAGATCTGATCTTAAAAATGAGCAACAGTAGTAGTGATGCCTGACCACTAACAAACAAAAGGCAAACCGAAGTCTTAGACGAGTAAATAAAAACTGGAGTCAAGTGAATATGTAATGAGAGAGTCTGGCAGACAGTTCGCCGCTCTCTAGAGACAAAAAAACAGATTGGAGGAATGAATCCGAGAAGATGCTCAAGAACACGACTGCTGACTGAATAAACCACCAGTAATCACAGCTTGTGTTTGTCTTCGCAGGGTTGATGTCATGGTGGAGTCGCTCATGGCTGTCTGGTCCTTCATCCGTCACTGATAAATATAGCACATCCTTTCCATCCACAAGTTCAGACGTACCAACATCAATCTTGCCAAAAAGCACGGTTGACATCCGCACGGGTCAACCAACACAGAGCGGTCCGGTGACTGCAGGAGATTGGGTCGAGGTGACCGAAATACCTGAGCAGAAATCCAAAACCTCCGAACCCAGAGTCTCCGTATCAACTGAGAGCTACTCTGGAGAGAGCAAAGTCCTGGAGATGGAGGGCAGCTCGTGGGGAGACACGTACACGTCGTCCCAGACGCCGCTGATGTCGAGCACCGGTTCCCTCGCCACCACCGCTCACGGCCATGAGGCTCGTGGAGAAATCCAGTACAGACGCAGGAACAAACCCAAGAGACTCAACCCAAGCACCACTGAGATGACCACAACCATCGTCCAGAGCACAGCCACACCCTCTGCTGTGTCTTACAGTACTGGAAACAGTGGATTGACCATCTCCACATCTAGAGATGAGTCGACCATCTCCACATCTACAGACGAGTCTCAGACGCCAAGCTTTGGAACGACGGTAACCAGCAGCGTGGAGCCGGATCTGAGCAGCACCGAGGCCGTCGGGAAGAACCACTCCATCGGTGAAGAAGGTACGATTTTATGTTTTCAGGGTTTTATAAATGCATATTTGAGCTTGCTATTGAGCGTTCTGGGACATTTACTTATTACAGGAATCATGTAAATTATATATTTTCAGTTCAAAGTGGCGAAATTAGACAAAAGTTTACTTTTAAGATTCATATCGTAAAACAGGTGTCAAATACTAAATGTTTAGTTTAGCTACATACACTCTAAAAATGCTAGGTTAAAAACAACCAAAGTTGGGTTAAATATGGACAAACCCAGCAACTGGGTTGTTTTAACCCAGCAGTTGGGTTAAATGTTTGCCTAACCTGCTGGGCCGTTTTATTTAACCCAACTACTGTTTAAAAATTACTATATGGCTGACTTAAAAAACCCAACTTGGGTTGTTTTTAACCCAGCATTTTTTAGAGTGTACTTTAATTTGATTGGTCATCTCAAATATTTGGACATCTGTCGAGTGCTATTAGACCAACACTCTTAAAAATAAAGGGTCTTTATTGGCATTGATGGTTCCATGAAGAACCTTTAACGCTTTCCATTGCACAAAAGGTTTTTCATAGTGGAAAAAGGTTATTTTTAGTTTATTAAAATGTTCTTCATACAAAGAAAAAATGGTCACTGAGAGAGTGAATGAGGAAAAATGAGGAGAAAGCCGTTATATAGGCAATGTGCAATATCCTTGCAGCACCAGAGTAGAGTTAATATTAGCCAATAATTTCATAACTTTTATTATATACACCTCGAAAAAAAAATTACTAAATTCCTCAGGGATATGATAATGTTTTCAAGTACAGCCAATCTAATAGACTGGGTTAGTGTTCAGCTACTTTTACAGCTGCGTCGGTTCCAGAAGAATTTTTTCCATTCATTTTTCCCATAGGGATTTTAAAAAAGTCTTTGTTAAAGTATTATAAGCCATGAACCAAACCAACCAGCTATGAGGAGAATCTTAACATTACAAACTTTGATTAGAAACAATTAAAAACAATGGAGAAATATAAAACTATTCATTTAAAGTTGTTGATTATATCTATAGAAACAATATATTTTAGGTTTATTGCAAAATATACAAAGTATTTTGATAGCATTTTGGGTTTATTTCATCTGTATACTTGCATTTAGTATACAAATGTTGACTTTTCTGCCATTTAAAATTCCATATAATCATCTAAAGTGCATGTAGTGTGAACAAAAACTGCCTAAACACACACTTTATTTTTAGTCTATAACGGCGAAAACATGACTGAATCACAGCAAGTCTAATCCAACACTTTCATTTTCTGAGATTACTGGCTAATTTTGAAAACGGAGTAAACAATAAAAACTCCATTAACTAGCCAAACAGGATTCCTATCTGAATTACATGTGCCATAACAACACCTTTTTACTGTAGTCAAAGCAATTTGCCAGAAATGGAGGTTTGTAGTAAGTTTTAAAGCTTGACAGATGAAGTATAGCAACAAGGATTCTCAGTGCAGTGATTTGATTGGCTATTTGGGCTGTCAGTCATCTTTTGAATCAACTGAATACAGGAACTTCTTGCCAGACTTGCATTTCAATAAAGTCAGCAATAAAATCATGACATGAATGTTGTCGTAAAAGTTGTTTCTTTCCCTGAAATAATGCTAAAAATTGTATATTTCAGGTTGGAACAACCAATGTATGTTCAGAGTAAAACAAATGCTGAGCATAAAGGTAGTCACTGATTGGCCGCTGTATTTGAAAGGCGGGACTTACTTTAGAGTGACCATATTTGGTGTTCCAATTTCTCCCATTCATTGTAAAACTGGTAGGTCAGTTACATATGGTCTCTGGTGTTAATAGACCTAGAAAAGTTGTTATTCTGATTCTTGAAATGTTCAGAGTCAGTTTTGATTTATTTCTGTAGCTTAATTTCATCCATCAGGAATTGATTGGATGGTGAAAGACTGAAAGTGTCTTTATTTAGTGGTTGGAAAACAAGAGGGATTGATGACAACATACTTATGGAAAGTCATTTCCGAGCTGGAGCAAGTTACATTTAGAAATGTTTTTGGTAAGAATGAGTTTTGTTTAGCTAACTTAAGGTGTCTCAAAGAACCATTAAACCTGTTTTCCTCCTGTTTTGAGAGCGTATCCTAATGGCTGCACAGTTTTTTACACCAGATAAGAGATCTTTAATCATCTTTGAATCAGATATGGCAGGTGGGTGGACGTCCAGGTGCAGGAAAGAGACTCTTGTTGGGTCTAATTATGTGATGAGTGTGTGCTTTGGGTGGAGAGCTCACCCGAATGAATATTCATATTGCTGCATGAATATTAATGAACGCCCACATATTTGCTTATACTACTGAGAGCTTATGGTTAGGAATATTTGAATGTCAAAATGGACAAAAAATAGATTTCACACTAGTTTTGCTGATTGTCTGGCGTAGCAACCAAACCATTATAATTAGTGAGCACATAAGAGATAATCATTACATTTCATTGACTCGCAGCCTGATGTGTCCGATCCACTTTCACATGTTCCAGAATCATTTAAAAAGACACAATATAACACTTATTAGCTATGCTCATGAATATTAATTACATTTGGATTGTTGTGGAATGTAGGTCAGTGAGGAACTTTTTTCATTGATATGAAATAAATAAAATATTGACCAATAAATATAGTCTATTTCACTTCTTGTAATGGCTTTTCAGTCACTTGTGTGTGTGTGTGTGTGTGTGTGTGTGTGTGTGTGTGTGTGTGTGTAAATGTGTCATTATTCAGCTCCCAGCAGTTTAGCACTTCATCCGGCACTTGAATATGTGATAAGATACAGTGTGTGTGTGTGTGTGTGTGTGTGTGTGTGTGTGTTTGTGTGTTCACACTTGTCTTCAGCATCTGCTCTGATCAACTCTGGCACTCAGGGAAACTGTTGTAATGCTCAAGATCTCGTCACATTCATGACTGCAGCTCTTCTTATTTTGGTCTCCAGTCATTCTCTGGCTTTTCTATCTTACTGATTTCGCTGGTCATGTTATAAGCAGTCGGACTGACACAAACCGACATTCTCTTGTGTCTCCCGTCTGTCGTCCTGAAGAATGCCGGATTTGACCTTCAGTGTTACATCACCTGTCAATCACTTGAGTCCTGTGGGCTGTACAGATTGACATGACTGATGTGGAGGAAACACATTCTTGTCAGTAACATCAGCAGTTAAACACGAAGGTTTCTTTATTCAGATCACTAACTCTGACTCTCTGACTAACAGTGATGCTTAACTAGAAATGAGACAGCAGTTTTTGGACTGAACCAGGAATTTTATCCTGAACTAAAATGGTTTGTTAACACATGATTAATTTAAAATCCTTAATGCGTTAAAGGGGACCTATAATGCTCCTTTTACAAGATGTAATATAAGTCTCTGGTGTCCCCTGAATGTGTCTGTGAAGTTTCAGCTCAAAATACCCCACAGATCATTTATTATAGCTTGTCAAATTTGCCCCTATTTGGGTGTGAGGAAAAACACACCGTTTTTGTGTGTGTCCCTTTAAATACAAATGAGCTGCTGCTCCCGCCCCCTTTCCAGAAGAGGGCGGAGCTTTAACAGCTCACGCTTCGGTTGCTCAACAACAACAAAGCTGGAGAATCTCACGCAGCCAAAATGACGATTTTACGTTTACATTGTTCAACCGGAGTCAGACACTGATGGAGAGACTCAGGAAGAAGTTACAACTTTTAGACGTTTCTGAATGGTTAGTGGATAAATTTATGTAGTTGCTGTGGAGTTGATTCAACTCGTTGACTAGCATGTGTCGTCATGTTAATCTTTTGTGCAAATCCAGCGTTGAATTGTCCCTCGTTTGTGAAGCAGTCCGGCGTAAAATGACGGCATGACAACAACACTCTACTACAACAACTCTTCCTCTTCTCTAAAGCAGCCCAACATGGCCCCGCCCCCTTTGTTGTGTGTTCTCAGGGGGCGGGGTTTATGTAAATGTTACGGTTAGTGATGTCACCAACTCAGGAAGAAGCTCGTTGTAGTCCCTACCAGCCGTTTGTTGTAGTCCTTAAACAGCGATTTCTATAAAAGAAAATATCTCCCTTTGCATTGAACTTTGGGCATCGTAACTTTTTTGTGTAACTTCTTCTCATTTTTTAGTTTCTTTAGTTTAACATAAAGTACTAAAATAACTAAAACTAAAACAAAAATTAATAAAGATATATGTAGACATTAAAAAAAATGAATAAAATTGGCAAAAACACCCACAAAATTACTAGAACGTTAACAATAATTATAAGGAAAACGGAAAATATATAAAAAATAAACATTCAAAATATTTAAAAGAACTGTACTAGTATCTCAATGATATAAAACAGCACTTTATTTCGAGAGATCAAGAAAATTAGATCTTTTAAATATTAAGAATTGTATTTGTTAAAGTGTGACATTTTTATCTAAATAACAGGGTTTTAGTGTAAAATATGGTATTTGTATTATTTATAAGCAGCGTGTTAATAATATCTCTGAAGTGTTTTGAAGAGCGCTGCTGCTGTGATTTCAGCTCACGGTGTGATAATTTGATGATGTGTAAGTACATTTGCAGCTGTGTAAACACTGAATTAAATCATCTGCCTGATGGTGATTGTTTACCCATGATGCTTATGTGATTATCACTCTATTTTTCTCTCTCAGTGTGCAGTATTTCCATATCGCTCTGTTAAAAATCACCTCTCACCTCTGAGGCAGCCCTCTGAATGTCACATATAGTTTTCTGTGTACAGTATATCCCATCATCTTGACACGCTGCTGTGACCTCAAGGATGTCGCTCGTTTGCATTTGTAGTAAAAAATCTCAGCAAACCAATTAGGGCTGAAACGATGGTTCGCCATGTAAAGCATAATGTTGCCGGTAATTAAGTGAAAAGGCCTGGCTGAGGGGGCGTGGCCTGCGGAGTGAGAGGATGATTGGCGGCCACTCTCAGCACAGTTACCATGACAACAGAACCTGAGTGCATCCAAGAGAGTTTGTAAAGACCGTCAATGAGAGAGACACACAGAGGAATGGACTAACGTAGAAAATTAATTATACTTTCTTCCTTCTGTGGAAAACAAAAGCTATTCTTAAATTTGGATTATAGTGTTAACTATATTGTAAATAAACAACAAATATATAGCCTATATATATATATATATATATATATATATATACAGTACCAGTCAAAAGTTTGGAATAATTACAATTTCTAATGTTTTTGAGTCTCTTCTGCTCACCAAGGCTGCATTTATTTGATCAAAAATACAGTAAAAATTGTGAAATATTATGCAATTATGTGAAATATGCAATTTAAAATAGCTGTTTTCTATGTGAATATATAATAAAATGTAATTTATTCCTGTGATCAAAGCTGAATAAAAGTATTAATTTCTTCCAAAAAAATATAAAGAAAAAAATTACTGACCCCAAACTTTTGAACGGCAGTGTATATTGTTACAAAAGATTTCTATTTTAAATAAATGTTGTTCTTTCTTAAGAATTTATATTTTAATATAAATATAATAATTATATCGATTTTTAGTAATCATAATTGTTACTAGTATTAATTTTTATAATAATTTATTTTATAATAATTATATTTTAATATAAATATAATAAATATAGAGATTTTTAATAATAATAAAAATTATTATTATTATTATTATTATTATTAAAAATGTTAACCAAATATAAATCAAATATTATTATTATAATATTTATATTTATTATTTATTTTTATAATTATATTGTAATATAAATATATTAATTATATTATTATTAGTAGTAGTAGTATTTTTATTATAATTTTTTAAATAATAATTACATTTTAATCTAAATATAAATAATATATAGATTTTTAATAATAATACTAATTCTTCTTATTAAAAATATTATACAAATATAAAACAAATATTACTATTATAATATATGTAATATTTAAAAAATAGTATTAATAATTAGAGTATTTAAGAAAAATAGTACTACAAATAATAATTTTATTTTAAAAATACAATAATAATATTTATGGATCTCTTAATTTCTTCATTTGACCCCAAACGGTAGTGTATATTGTTACAAAAGATTTCTAAATAAACGCTGTTCTTTTTTTTTACGTTTATTTTATCAAAGAATTCTGAAAAAAGTATTACAGGTTATAAAAAATATTAATATTAACTAAAATATTCAACACTGATAATAATCAGAAATGTTTCTTGATCATCAAATCATCATATTAGAATGATTTCTGAAGGATCATGTGACACTGAAGACTGCAGTAATGATGCTGAAAATTCAGCTTTGATCACAGAAATAAATTACATTTTAAAGTATATTCACATAGAAAACAGTTATTTTACATTGTAATAATATTTCACAATTTTACTGTATTTTTGATCAAATAAACAAAGCCTTGTTGAGCAGAAGAGACTTCTTTCAAAAACACTAACAATAGTAATGTTTCCGGTACTGTATATTGTTTTACGTGGTGTATATAAGGTGTGGAGCAACATGAGAGTGAATAAATGATGACTAGATATTTGTCTGAATTATGTCTTTAAATGTATATCACATATATGACCTTGAGTCTGTGAAATGACTTTCACACACAGGGATTTTTCTTGCCGCTGCGTCTTCGATTCTCTCTCTGTATATATGGTGATGTGTTTGTGGACGGTCTCAGTGCGGGTCAGCGGTGAACCTCATTCAGCGGGTGTATTAGAATGAGCCGCCCTCTGAAAGCCATTACAAGCCTCAGTGAGCGCACGCATGTGCTGTAATGAAGAGAGGCTCTGGAGAGAGAGCAGCTAAACGATAGTGTTGTGTATTCAGACATCTGTCATCATAACGGCTGTTATTCTGCTCAAGAACCGCCCACTTCAATTGACTGACATGGAAAGTGACCAAACACAGCTCATCTTTCATGGGGTGAATCTAAAACTGATGATAACACAAGTAGACGTACATTTGCTATCGCTCTATAAATCATAAATACTTATTATTTCTGTGGACGTGAAGCTCTGATATCGTACAGTTAGTCTGAGGCAGACGGAGGTTGTTTCAGGTGTGATTTTTCATGTGTGAAAGTTATTTGATCAGTGTTTGAAAGCAACTGGGGGGAAAAATTAAATTGCATTTTTTGAAACTGTGCAATTTGCAATTGTGATTTAAAATATGATTAAAAAAAACTGTGTTTGTAGGACTGCACAATTTTGTGCAATGTTAATAATAATGATAATAATAGTAATAATAATAATAAGAAGAATTATTATTATTATTCATTTTATAATTTATTTTTATAATAATTATATTTTAATATAAATTATATATATATATATATATATATATATATATATTTAATAATAGTACTAATTATTATTATTATTAAAAATATGAAACAAATATAAAAATATTACTATTATAATATTTATATTATAATTTATTTTTTGCTAATTTAATTTTAGAATTATTTTGTAATATAAATATATTAATTATATTATTATTAGTAGTAGTAGTAGTAGTAGTAGTATTTTATTATAATTTTTTATATTTGTTATAATAATTATATTTTAATATAAATATTATAATTATATAATTTTATATAATTTTAATAATAATTACTGTTATTATTATACATTTTTGTAATTTATTTAATAATTATATGTAATAATTTATATTTATTTAATAATTATATTTTAATATAAATATACATATAGATTTTTAATAATAATACTAATTATTATTATTATTATTAAAATATTAAACAAATATAAAACAAATACTATTATAATATTTTTATTTATAATTTATTTTTATTATTATATTGTAATATAAATATATAAATTTTATTAGTAGTAGTAGTAGTAGTGGTAGTAGTATTTTTTTTATTAAATTAATTTTTTAATAATTTTTATTTTTATAATTTATTTAATAAATATAATTTAATATAAATATAATAATTATAAAGATTTTTAATAATAATAATAATAATAATTGTTATTATTATTATTAATTTTATAATAATTATATTTAACTATAGATATTTTAATTGTATTTATTTTAATAATAACTTATTATTATTATTAGTAGTAGTAGTAGTATAATCTTTATAATAATTTATTTGTATAATAATTATATTTTAATATAAACAAATAAATAGATGTATAATAATAATACTAATTGTTATTATCATTATTATTAATAAAATATTAAGCAAATATAAAACAAACAAATATAAATATATATATATATATATATATATATATATATATAAAATATTTAAAATAAATAGTATTAATAATTAGAGTATTTTTAAAAAATATTATAGTACTACTAATAATAATTTTATTTTACAGTGCAACTGTAAAAATACAATATTAATATTTATGGCTCTCCTAATTTCTTCATTTGAAAACGTTACATCATTGAGCTCTTACAGCTTCTCATTTGTTCATGCAACCTTTGCTATTTTATACACATATTTGGGTTTTATTTTGATTAATTACAAACAACTTAAATACTGTATTCTAATGCTATACTGCTATTTAGTGATGTCTAAGTCAGGCATCACTGTTATTATTGCTCATATTAGTGTTAGTTTGAACAGTTTTGCACCAGGTAAATGTACAAATCTAGTTCCTGTCTGTCAGTAATGTGTCAGAGCTGTAATGAAAGACAAATGATGCTTGGAAAACTGGATTCATTTACCGCGTTTCCCCCTGAACCTCGCTGACGTGTGTCTAAACTCTCATTAGGGCCAGCAGGGCTGCGCTGCGTCTGTCTTCCATCGGGTCACGTGTGTGTGTGTGTGTGTGTGTGTGTGCTCAGCTGTATAATCACAGACAGATTGTGATGGATCACCTCCAGAGCACCAATGACAGCGTGTGTTTCTGTTTTGCAGAGGACGACAGATGCAGCTGTCTGCACGGAGGGACGTGTCTTCCTCACGGAGAGGGTTTCCGCTGCTTCTGTCCGCAGGGATATGCAGGAGAGAGCTGTGAAATCGGTGAGGAAATCCAGAGATATTTCAAATGTTTTCTCACCTTCATGGCGTTCCAAACCCGTATGACTTTATTTCTGTGGATCAGAAAAAGAAAAGGTTAATAGAACGTTCAGTCAAAGCTATCTGGTCTTTAATAATATTCTTATTAATTATATAATTAATATTTTTTTAAACATTTATCAGTTTTTAAATGTTACCACTTGATTCAGAATGTTCAGAGAACATTCAAAAGTAACATTCCCATAATGTTTGAAGAATGATCAAATGGAATGTTCCCTTAACGTTTGGAATGTTCAGAGAACTTTCAGAAATAACATTTTCGTAACTTAATGGGAACGTTAGCACAATGTTGTGTGTGCAATATAGAAGATTTTCAGTGAATAACGACTTAAATTTCAGTCTGGTCTTAATGCGAAACATCGTATGACTTCAGAAGACTTCAGATACAGCACACCAGTCATATTGATTCTGTCATGATGCTGTAATGCACTTTTTGGAGCTGAGAACGAGCAGCGTGATCATCAGTTTTGGGTGAACTATCCCTTTAAAACCCTGACAGAAATGTGTTTCTGTACACACAGGTGTAAGTGTTTTTTACCCGTGACAGTTTTGAACAGGTCAGAGTGTGAGTTTTAGTTTTATACAGTCTGTCCTTCACATGTTGTGAAAAATATCGAAACTCTTTGGTCATTTTTGAGCGAGATGCTAACGGTCTAATCCGATTCAATGAACTATGCTAAGCTATGCTAAAAGTGGTACCGCCAGACCCGGAGATCGGCTGAATGGATTCAAAAACGGTAAAACTCAACTGTTTAACTCTAGGGGAGCTGGAAAATGAGCCTATTTTCAAAAAAAGTGGAGTGTTCCTTTAAAGCAGGGGTCACCAACATGGTGCCCGCGGGCACCAGGTCGCCCGTGGGCCTGTTCTAAAAATAGCTCACCATAGCACCACTTACCAGTGAGCTGCATCTAATTTTTTTTGTTGCTATTATTTTTTAAATCACACTTGCATTAGTGTGAATTTGAAAATGACAATATTTATAAAAAATAAATAAATTAAAAAAAACTTTAAAAAATGTTTCATATTAGATTAGAGCTAGCTGGTCTCCACGGCAACCGTTGCCGCAGTGAAGGTGAGGAGATGATTTACCTCCGAAGACATGGCAGAAAAAAGAAAGAAAACATATAATTTTCACATTGAATGGGAGGAAGAGTTCTTCTTTACCACTGTGAAAGATTCCTGCGTGTGTCTCATTTGCGGGGCGACTGTGGCGACGGCAAAGCGGCACAATGTGGAGAGACATTTCCGAACGTGTCACGCAAACTACCATGCTAACTACCCGTTGTGCAGCGCACTACGAGCGGAAAAAGCCCGCGAGTCAAAGGCGGGTTTGTGCAAACAGCAGTCTTTTTTCACGAGACCGGACAGCATGCAATGCCAGGCTTCCCACTAACAGACAAAGAAACCAATACCAGATGTTCTCAGTGGCAACATGGCATCTGAATTCAGTTATTGAAAAATTGTGACAAATGTGTTTGTTAAATGTAAGATATGATAATTTTGTTAAAAATGCTGTAGATTTGGTGATACGTTCAGTAAAATCTGAAAGTTGATTTTTGTATGTTACATAATTGATAATCTGTACAAACATGGTGCAACGTAGTGCATGATTTATTAAAAATTGTTAGTGGCTAGTGAAAATGTTGTAGAAGTGATCATTTGAAAATGTAAATACTTGCAGAGATTTATAGAAATAAATTGTTGCATATTGATATTTATCTGTTTCCTACCTTGTTAAATCATTGTTGATAATTATTGTGAGAAATCATTAACATGATCAGTGTCTTCACATAGATGAATATCATTAATTATTAATAATGACATATAATTAAAGGTAAATTGAGCAGATTTGTTATTTCGGAAGTGTGTATCAAACTGGTAGCCCTTCGCATTAATCGGTACCCAAGAAGTAGCCCTCAGTTTCAAAAAGGTTGGTGACCCCTGCTTTAAAGTGTCATGAAACCCTAAACTAAATTTTCTGAGATTTTAACAGAGGTATGTGTGTTGAACATCATTGAATACAATGTTAGCATCTGTTAGATTTAGGGGTCTTTCACACTGGGCTCGTTTGCCGCGGTCTGAGCCCGGGCGCGATTGTTCCCGGTGCCCCCCGCAGCGTTGCTCTGGTTTCACACTCAAATTGATTCTGTCGAACCCTGGTGCGTTTGCGTTCATCTTACGTCATCACAGACGTGCAAGACGCATGGCAGATTATTAATATGTATATTATATAATAATATTAATATGTAAATTATATAATAATTTATTAATATGTTGCTATTATGTGTCGCAGAGTAAACGACACTTGTGTTTACTGTATGTGCGCCGCATGTAGACGGTTTTCCGCTGTTTGCAAGCAGCCTATTTTGAGGAGACACCTGATTGCCATTCTTTTGCCGCTCTGATTGCAGGCTCACTCCTGCTCGAATCCGAGATAAATCATCTCTTATATGTGTTTTATTTAAGTAAATACATTACAATTGGCGAAAATGCATTCGCAGGTTACTTTACTTCCTGAACAAGTGCGCACCCGAGTCCGTGTTGCGTTCATATTAACGCGAACCGCAGCACAGTTCGAGTGCAACCGAACTCAGACCGCCTCCTTCAGGTAGTCTCGGTAGTCTCCCGGGTTCGCATGACAGCTTTCACATTAGTGATTTTTCATGCGAACCGCGCCCCTGTTTTGAACTAAACTGCCAGTGTGAAAGCCCCCTTAATTGTAGGAGGAAAGGAGATTTTTTTCCACTATTTTCGTCTTCCGGGTTTAAAATCTACACCGTATTGTGACGTGGCGGTGCACTATAATACTTTGATGACGCATCGGTGTCAACTTTTCTTATCCTATGAGAAGACACCGTCTCATTCAGGACACCACATGGTTCTTTCAAATGACAGACATGTCAAACTGTTAGATCGCGCAGTATAGATGAGAGAGGCGTTCATGGGTCGCAAGTGTTTGTTTCAAGTTTGGCTGTGTTGCATCACATCGAAACTGTTTGTGTGTAGCAAGCATTGCTTGAGAGGGCTACGAGAACGGGAGAAAGGTGGACTTTCCTCTGACAGGCGCTTCAAACAGTGAGATCGCATACAATAAGCTAGAGATGCATTAATGGATCAAAAACGAGTGTTTGTGTTTGCTTTGTAAGAGTTTCTGCGTCACACAAGTTCTCTTCAATATCTGTGTCTCCGACACAGAGTGTAACCGGTCTTTTAACTGATCAAACAGCTTATAAAAACGCCACAAAATAAGTTATCAAAGATGCAACAGCGTGTTCATATTTGATGCAGAGAACAGAATGCAAATGGCTGCGCATTTATTTGTGGATTAAATTATAGCAAATCCCATGTGTATATTGTGTTGCATGTAATAGTAATTTGCAGCTTGTGGGAAGCTTTTTTTTTATGCTTTTAATGAGAGCGAAATAAAACGGTCTGAATCTGAAGCGGTTGCTGTGCTGTCAGTCTGCATTTTTCAAAACTGTGGTGAAAACTGACTGCTGTGAAACAGGGGTTTCATGACCCTTTAAGCAACGCTTTATCCAGACTGTGATTTTAGCTTCCAGTTAATCCTAATGTACTGTTCCCAAAATACACAATGCCCAGGGATCCCACGTTTATAATAGGAAATATTAAAATTCAAATGATTTCCAGGCCTAAAATTGCTATTTGTAATACTACTAAATGATTTAAAAGTTACTCCGTTTAATTTGAGATCAATTGACCCCAAAATGTCTAGAAAATGAGTTTTCATGAACAACTGGAAAGGTCCTTTAAAATATCAAGGAATTTTGTTGTTCAAAAAGTCTGGGTGTATAAATGTAGGAGATTTCCTTCAGATTTTTTTGTGTTAAAATCTGCATGAGGAAAATATTCAACTCCGTCTCAGATGTTTCTCCTAAAATTCCTTATGAGAAATTAAAATAGATAAAAATGATGATATTTTAGTAGCTTATAATATACTGTAGTATTTATTAATATTTTATTTCTAAATTTTAGATACAGATGATATTTTAGTAGTTTATATCATAGTATTTATTAATATTTTGAATTAGCTTTTATATTTTCAGCTTTTATTTTAAGTTTTAGTAATTTTGTTATGTGCTTTTTTCATTTGAATGAGTTTTTTTAAAAGTATATTTCTATATCTTTATTTTTTATCTCAGTTTTTTTAAGTAATTTTTGTACTTGCCAAAGCAACATTTCTAATTTTCATTTTAAGGTTTTCATCTAATATTTATATTTTATTTCATTTCAGCTATTTTTTCAATTCCCGAAAATATTTTTTTAAATAATTTAAGATTTACATAACAATCACCAGTAAGAGTTTACAGCTATAAACTCTCTTTTGATGAGAAATGTTTCATATTGAGCTCTCTGACTTTTGATTTCAAATCATTGCAGATCATTTCTTTTCAAATCTGAGTCGTCTCCAGATGAGATGTCTGTGAGATCAGGAGGAAACTGGCTGTCTCATTTCTTTCAGAAGGATTTTTTCTGATTAAATGCTCTGTCTTAACAGCTGCCATATAGGCGGAGGTCAATACGGAGGTCAGAGGTCAAGTTGTCCATCATTTGTGACACAAAGGCGTTCGTTTGGGGGTCAAAGGTCAAGGGAAGGCTGACAGGTTTATTTTGGCCTCCTCACATTTACTCCAGTGTGAAGGTCAATGCTAATTCAGTTTGTGCTTTTATTATAATTAAATAAAAAAGGCTGATTGCTTTAAATTGGTAATCGTTTAAATAGTTCATCCAATTCGGAACAGATTTCTTTCTTCTGCTGCAGAATGACAGTCATCCTTCACTCTCAGTGTACGGAAACTGAATCTCCTTTGTGTTTCACAGAAGAAGGATTGTCACGACATGATGGTGTAAATGATGAGGGTGTTTTCATTTGTTCTCAGATGTGTTTGCAGTAATCCGGTGTTCTGCACATGGTTTGTTTCTGTGAAAAAGATGTGAGCAGAATATGTGTGAAGACACGAAGAACGCCTCAGAGACTCATGGGCTTTAGCTCATGTAGATCCGCAGCACTTGCGGAGCGGCTCCCGGTGAAACGGTTTGCATAATGTATGAGCCAATTCAAATATTCATGAAGAGCAGAAGTACCTTGCGAGTCTTTAAGATACAGGATATAACTTCAGTAGGGGCTTTTCCTTTCTACTGATGAATATCAACATGACTGATCATGGAAATCAAGTGTGTTTAATGGAACCACTGTTACCATATTTAATGTGATGTTTAAGGGTGAATTCATCTGCATATATATATATATATATATATATATATAGCATTAATTCACCCTAACATACATATACATCACTGTATAGGTATATGTTTTGTATGTGTGTGTATGTGTATATATATATATATGTGTGTGTATATATATATATATATATATATATATGTTGATAAATTCACCCCTAAATAAAAACATAAATTTTATAATACACATAAAATATACATACACACACACGCATACATATGTATTTTTATATATATATATATATATATATATATATATGTGTGTGTGTGTTATATATATATATATATATATATATATATATATATATAACACACACATATATATTTATATGTAAATATAAAGCACAATATATATATATATATATATATATATATAGTAATATTTGTTTTATATTTGTTTAATATTTTTCATGATTAGTATTATTATTAAAAATCTATATATTTATTATATTTTTTATAAAAACATTATTATAAAAATAAATTATAAAAATTAATAATACACACACATAAATATTTCTATGTAAATATAAAGCACTATATATATATATATATATATATATATATATAATAGTAATATTTGTTTTATATTTGTTTAATATTTTTCACAATGATTAGTATTATTATTAAAAATCTATATATTTATTATATTTATAATAAAAAACATTATAAAAATAAATTATAAAAATTAATAATACACACACATAAATATTTATATGTAAATATAAAGCACAATATTATATATATATATTTTGTTTTGTGTAAAGAAATGAATACTTTTAGGATCACTAATTTTTTTTTTTTTTTTTTTTTTTTTGCATTGACAGTATTTTATTTTAATTTTTTTTATTTATTTTGTAGTTTTTTTTGTAATTCCAGTTTTCCTCACTGGCTCATTAGATTCTCATATGATAGTAAAAATTACTGTATTGCAGTACAAAGTACTGCATATCATTTTAATCAAATATATATTCATTTTTATTTAATATAAATCAAAGGCAGTACAACAAATACTCCCTAAAAATACTTTATAATTTAAAAAATATAGATATATATGTATTATTTTTCCATTTTATAGTAATGAGAAGTTGTGGAGGAATGCTTAATTATCATTTATAAAATAATTATCATGAAAATAATATCTATATGAACTTTAATTTAATTTTATGATGATCCAGACTTGTTCATTACATTGATCTTGTTCAAGTTTTCATCAGGCTTCATTTTCCTCCAGTCACATTTAAAGACCCATGAAATGATGTGATGAACACAACGTTCCAATCCGTCACGCATTAAGTTGCTTAAAACAGCCTGAGCTCAGGATACAGCCTTCCCATGATCCTCTGCTCATCTGATATCCATTTAAAGCCTACCAAACTTCAAGAAGTTCATGAGTCTGACTGAAGCAGCAGGCGTTTGGGACTTTGCGACTGATGCCATTACACAAACTTTTAAGACTTTCAACTTTATCCTTTCAAGCTCCTCTGATGACAACTTTTTTGCAAGCCTGACAAACGTTGAGCCTCAGAAGTGTTTGCTATATTGGGAAATGTGCTATAAACAGTCTCCAGATCTTTTGATGAGTAATCCGTGAGCTGTAAAGCGCTTACACCGGCCTGTGACAGACGCTAAATGACTCTTAACTCGTTTTTTTATATCGTCGCAAAATGTAAAGTGTATTATCACACACACAGCTCTGTACATAAAGTTATTTATTATCCCCGCTGGGCTCAGGAGTCTCTGACCCGCTGTTGTTAAAGGATCGTTTGTGTCTTTCTTCACGAGGATGTTTCATATGAAGCCTGTGGGTGTTTGTTTGGAGTCGTTCGATCCCAGAATGATCCGTTTCTCCTGGTTTTAATGAAACCTGACAGCACTGCTTACGTCTGTAAATATTTTGCCACGCTCTTCACACACCCTGACAGTTTATTACTATGAATGAGTGTAAAATTATGCAAATGCGCTGAGCTCTGTTTTACACTTGGGTGATTCGATTATACTTGCTCTAGGTTTAATTAATAACTCTGTGATCAGTCAAGATATGAACATTGTTTTACCACGGTTAAGGAGGTTAAAAGAACACCTGTTAATCAGGTTTCTAATTATGCATTATAGTACTTAAGTTTGGGGTCTGTTATTCAGCAAGGATGCATTAAACTGATCAAAAGTGACTAAAAATGTTACTTATAATCATAAATGTTTCTTGAGCATCAAATCAGCATATTAGAATGATTTCTGAAGGATCATGTGACACTGAAGACTGGAGTAATGATGCTGAAAATTCAGCTTTGATCACTGGAATAAATTATATTT
Source organism: Ctenopharyngodon idella (assembly GCF_019924925.1). NCBI lineage: Eukaryota > Metazoa > Chordata > Actinopteri > Cypriniformes > Xenocyprididae > Ctenopharyngodon > Ctenopharyngodon idella. The sequence goes on along the minus strand of NC_067221.1, from coordinate 41,377,323 downwards.
TACAATATATTCACGTAGAAAACAGTTATTTTAAATTATAATAATATTTCACAATTTTATTATGTATTTTTGATCAAATTAATGCAGCTTGGGGAGCATAAGAGGATTAAAAAAGATATAACATTTTTTACCTATTCATAGTAAACATAATGCATTAAAATCTCGTGTTGTGATGTAGTTACTTCATGCATAGACCGGCATTATGACTTTGGCTATAATTATGTATATATAGAGAGTATTAATTAGAAAAGCAGATTAAAGCATTAGCATCATCCCTATATTGTAATACTTATGTAAATGATGACATACAGCAGAAAACAGACACTAATATTAAGTGGATTCTCTAATCACACTCCTCAGTGACCAGCGCTCTGACCCGACAGACAGTGAGCA